>NC_134577.1:38393505-38523505 GCF_050947875.1 Dermacentor variabilis
GCGCTGCCTGGCGCTGTTTTCGCATATGGAAAATAAAAGATGACGGAACAGAAGAAAAAGAAAACGTAGCTGTATATGGCGGTACACCTACTCGCGCGGACGCAAATGACGGGGATGTCGTACGACCTCAAGGTTAAACGTCCGACACTTCGCAAGGACTAACATGACACTCCGACAGGAAGGTGGAATTCCGGGTTGGAGAGGCTGGAAGGTCCGGCATCTGGTGCTCCGAAATTTGCCCTCAGGCATGCAACCCCGGAAGTTGTACAAGAGGAAGGGTACATATACTGCGGATGTTCTCGTTCAGGATGAAATTGTGAAACATACTTTCTCGATCGAGCCATCACTGAAACTACGTGTTGCTGTAGGCTGTCCCCTCTTCATGTTTATCAAAGGCAGCAGCTATGCTACCATTTAAGACGCTTTGATCAGTTAGCGACCTTGAAAGGACAGCCGTTATTGACCTTTATTGTAGAGAAGAAGTTATTACGATAGTCTTGGCAACTGTGGGAAGAACGGGACTATAGACTCAAAAAAGACGAACACTGTATGTGCTCTTGTTTGCCTATATATTATAGTCCCGTCATCCGCGCAGCTCTCAAGAAGTCAGGTGATATGTACCAACAAGCTCTATTCAAAACACTACTTCTTCCTTGGTACCGACACGTGCTCAGAATATAGGGGACGAATTATACATGCACAATGATTCGCACTCGTTGTTACTTCTCTCTCTCTCTGTCTCTCTCTCCTGCGTGCGTTAGTTGCATGCGCTTAAGTGTCCTCTCTATTGCTGCAGCTTACCTATTTGCGAAAACTTATATTTTCCCTGTATAGGTTAAACGAAGTAGCTGGATGGGTACAGCTCCCAACGTATTCAGTTGGACCCCACTTATCCCCGTACCAACCTACATCCAATACTGCTCTGACGTACAGATCGTATTGCACTGACGACAAGCTCAGTCTATGGGCCCCTGCCACGATGTCTGGGGCACTTGACTGGTGCGCATCAGTGTCTACAGGATACGCTCATGGCGCTGCCAAATCTCTCTCTCTCTCTCTCTCTCTCCTATAAGCGTACAATTCATCGCATCGCGCGGAGGTTCGAACAAAGGCACGCGCGCTCTCGGCGCCAAAGTCGCAGTCGACGAAGGCAGCCGAAGAAGCCCCACTTGAGACACGCGCAACAGCGATATCGACCGATTCCGCCGCGAAACCGCAATACACGCGCGCGAAACTCGGGTCTCGCCGCTAAGTGTGAACGACGGAAGGTTCCGCGAAAGAAAACACGCGCCTTGAGTAGCACTGTATATCGCGTTCGCAACAGGGTTCGGGATAATGGTCAGGCGGTCCTTTTTCCTTATTTGCTGTTCTCCTCGTAACGTGGTTAGGACTTCTGACTATACGGCATTCTTGTGAGAAAGGCGTAAGTGGCAAGTGAGAACTGTTGTGTTTTCATAGCATCGACCGCGATTTGGCATAAGACCAGGATTACTTGCTCTCTACGTGCATCGCTGTTCACAAACGCAGACGCTGGCAAGCTTCCGGTTTTCGTTAGAGAAATAGAACGCCTGCAAGAAAAAAAATGACAAGCCGTAGAAGTGCGGCAATACAGAACCCCGTTTTCTTTAAGTACTTTAATAAATAAATACATTGAATACTTTAATACATTAAATACTTTTTCTAAATACGGTCTGCAGCTAATCACAACGTGATTGAGCGAACTTGAATATACGCTTCTCTTATTTTTGGTACAGCATACTAGTAAGACACGAGACCTGAAATTTCTCGGGAGTCGGAAGATTCGAAGGCTGCCAGAACGCGTGCAAAAACCGCCAATAACGACACTACTCCTAATGCGCGCATGGCATGAATGGAAACCATTCTTAACGCGCCCCATCATCATAATGAACGCAGCTTCGGCGGCTCCGAGCAATGGTTAACCCGCAGGGCGTTACCGGAGTACAACCAAAGCCCCGCCACCACCAGCGCGCGCGCACACCTTTCACGACTCGGGGAACAACCGTTCAGTGCCGATCGGCTATAGCGTTCGCCGAACGACTGCTTCGTAGAGCGGGCACCGCCTATGCAAGTTGCCGCGACCGGCCCCATTCACTTCCTCGCACCGAAGGGGCACGCCGCGGCCCCTTCGCCGAGCGAAGCCCCAACTCCGCGTTCGGCGTCTTCTTCGGATGCATCGCTCGCGCGGGCGAAAACCGCGGAGCGGCTCGCGGCGTCCGACGCCTGGCGATGCGAACGAAGGGTGGAAGCGACGCGCTGGGCGGCCCCTGCGGGCGAGAGGGGCGCGGCCCAAAAATTATCGCCAGATAAATCGACTGCCCACCGGCTCATTTATCAAGGGCGCCACGCTGGGGACCGTGAACGCCGCCGCCGCTGCAGCGGCGAAGCGCCAAGGCGCGCGCGGAGGCCACGTCGGAGGAAGAAGAGTTATCGGACTCGCGGAGCGGCCGAAAGGGGAGCGGGGGGGAGATCGGGCCCCGGAAGTGGTCGCTGCTCGCAAGGAAGAGCGCGAGATTCCGCGTTGTGTTTGTGTGTGTGTGTGTGTGTGTGTGCGCGCATGTATAGAATGCATCAAACCCCCACGAGCTTGCCCTTGAACAGCGCGTCGTCGGCGACGGCTCGTGGTCGTTTTCAATTTGCCATCGGCGATGAGGTCGAGTTGATAAGCGATTGCGAGAGCGCGCGCTCGCGTTTAACCGTGGAGATAACGGCGCCGATTCGTCAATGCGCTTTAGTTGTTCTCGAGCCCGTTGAAGGAGGGGAGCCCGCTCGCGAGGGGGGGGGGGGGGTCCATGTGTGGACGGACGGGATACAGGAGGGAGGGGGGGAGGGGTGAGGTCGCTCAATGCGCCGCGGTACAGATGTCCGGTTTGATGCATGTCGCAGCTTCGCAACTCGGACGTTACACCGGGAAAAAGAAAGCGAGCGATTCGATTCTCGAACAGCCAGTTCTAGAATGATGATACACCGAATAAGCGGCCTCCAGGCTTGTTTGCCGGAGTTTAATTACCCCCCTCACCCCAATTCAACGTAGAACGCCTATGAAAGACGCTGTCGTGGAAGGTTCCGGAATAATGTTGACCACCCGAGTTTCTTCGGTCCTCACCCCCTTCCCCCCCCACCCTCCGCAGGAACGAGGTCATCGAGAAGGCAATCAAACCCAAGAACTTCACGCCATAGCCATTACGCCAACGTGAAGGGTAAGCGACCTTGTCCAAAATAGCAGTCTTTACAAATAATCTGCTTCGGGTTCTAATCGTCTCCAAAGCGTGACGTCCCACAACGTGGCATGACATCTACAACGTGACAAAAAGATAAACACGCAATCGCGTCAATATTTTGTGTGATCTCGCACTTCCCAGCAGACTTGTCTTACCCTAAAGGAAAGCTTAAAGTCGAGCTAGATCGATAGATTGGAAGTCTACTATATTTTTATGTGGGCCAATGTGCGACTTAATTGTGCACAAAAAAATAAAAATACGGCCGAAAGTCTCGCTGCTTCTTCTCATCTGAACCGCCCGCGCCAAACGGTCGAGTTGATGTAATCTCCACGTTACATTCCTCTATGGCGCTCTTTGTGAATCGGCCAGTATTGACGTCACAGGAGGGTTTGTGTAATTCAAAGCAGGTGGCGCCACTACGATTTCCCATATTCGCCAGTCTCGCTCACAAGAGCTCTGTTTATTAATGGTACGAATGACGAATTTGTTATTACAGGTGCCTAATCTTGCAACCCAGCTCGACTTATTTTCCTTAAGCGACCGTTTAAAGAATCTGCTGAAGTTCAATGAACGTTTTCGTAAGTGCCGGCTCCATCCACCAACTTTCTTTGCTAATGTTAAAAAAGAACAAAAGCAAGAAAACGAGGGATGAAATGTTAAGAGAGAGAGACAGGGACAAGGCGGTCAACCGGTGTCAGCTCCGCTGCCGTCTGACAACCCTGCACAGGGAGAGGCGAGGAGGTGACAGAAGTCGCTGGCCGATAAACATGCGCATTGCCATATAAGTATACTGCGTTATCGGGCCATCGGTTCTGCGCAGTATGAACGGCTACACACACTCCGTTATCATCAACACCACTTTTAATGCCAGCCGGTTAGATCGTTCTCCCTGCCATTATCCCGCGAAAATACACAAGGGTGTGTGTGGCTTCGCTTTCAACGTCTGCCGAAGTTGCGTCAGATGTCTGCCTCGCAATTGCGGTGTTGAGAGCATGCATGTATCCGCAAAGAAACAAACAGTACTAAGAATCGAACTCTGGATGGCTAACAAACAATATAGTATGCATAAAAGTGGCGAAGTTCCAGCGAACCAGCCATCTTGCTTAAGGAAGCATGAGTTATATGGATTCAGTCTTAAGGAAGCGCGAACACGTTTGTGGTAAAAAAAAAAAAAAAAAAAGGCTCCATCACGTTTGTGTCCGAGACACCACGCGCATCAGAAATGAAAACAAACGATGATCGCCGCTTACAAGATCCAACAATCGTCGTACACAGAACCATAGCAGCTGAACGCGCGCGAAGCTCGGCGATGTACACATCCCCCGGATTTAAACGGCGCCCGCGTTAATGCGCACTCCATTAGACCGGGCAGTTACGCGCGCCGTCACAAAAGAAATAAGAAAGACGGATGACAGCAATCTTCGCGGAGCGCCTTCTTGATTGCGCTAATATAGCCTCTCGGCCGGTAGGCACGGCGAAAGAAGGCAGGAAACGAAGAAGAAAGAAATCGCGTAGGTGACAAATCTCATTTGGCCTCACCGCGACCCCCCCCCCCCCCCGGGGAGGGGGGCGGTTCTAGGAGGACGAAATAGAAAGCAGCGCGCAAGCACGTGGGTAGCGAGGCGCTAGTAGAGAAAAAGAACGGGGGGGAGGGGACCCAGGATGCATCAAAACGAAGAAAACGCAAGCTCGTCGCGGGTGTTGGGCAACTCCCTTACGGCGCGGTCACAACCCCCTCTCCCTTCCATTTTTTTTTTTTCTTCGGACGACGCCCGCCAGCTACCCTTCTCGCTCAATTCTCCCTGGCGCGCTGGTACTCGATGCATGCGCGCGCCAACGCTGTGCTCATTACACGTGGACCACCCATGCTAAAGGCGCTGATCGATTGACGGACATTTACCACCTAAGCGGACGCGGGGCTGACGCGAAGGCGCGCGTGCGCCCGAGGGAGAGGAGTCGCCTCCCCGCGCTTTGCTTCTTCTAACGTATTACGACGACGCCCCGAGTAAGCACCGCTCACGTGGCGGGCGAGACGAGGAGGGAGGTGAGGACCAGGGGCGCCGCACTGCACCGCCACCACCACCATTGCACGGGCGTGATTAACAGCCACCGCCACCACCAGCGTGAAGTTTCGGTTCGATCGCACCCCAGAAACCGAACGAAAGCCATACGGGTTTTTTTTGGGTGGGCGCCGATGAGTGCGCGCACCAGCAGGAGGAGGAGGAGGAGGATACGGTGGTTCGCAGGGGTTTGAAGTATCGCATGTACTCGATGCTAAGCAACCGTTTCTGAGTTTACCTCTTGTTTTTTTCCCTATACCAGCGATAACCATAGCTGGGCGGAGGGCGATCGCCGCCAGTGCAGTATGCGCCGCATTTAGCGCGCACTGGTCGACGACATCCCGAGGAGGTGCACCTAGCACGCAGCAGGCGACAGAGAGAGAGAGAGAGAGAGAGAGAGAGAGAGGGAAGGCGGTGTGCGGTGCACCACCAGTTTGCAGGCTTGTTTGACAGCCACCACCGCGCGGGGTTCGGTTCAATCTCTCCTCAGAACCGGCGAGAGGGGCGGGGACATCCCATCGATGAATATAGATGCCCGCATGAAGGAGAAAGTGTTGCTTCGGGGAGCAAAGGGTACCCCGTTCACTCGAATCTATAACAACTTTTTTTTTTTTTTGATGCCCATAATTACTCATGACCTTCGGTCGCCTACGATCAAAGTGAACGCGCCTAGTTGATGAATCGTGCCCTGTATCCCGCAGGAAAGAAAGCGGAGGTCCAGGAATGTGTCGCGCATAAATGAACCGAACACGACGGCGAATAATATAGTGGCGAGAATGGCCAAGCGCGTTTTTGGAGCAGATTTTGCAGCAGGAAGGAGTGACGATTTGGAGCATGTGCTGCAGCAGTCGAAAACGATTATTCTGGATGGTTATTGACTATAGGACACCAGTGGTAGGCGTCAAAAAAATTATTCCAGAGTGCCGACGCACATCGTTGCGAATATTCTCGAGGAAGACAATCTGCGTACGCGACCACTCACGAACACAATCACAACCATCACGCGGACACACTGAGCCGATCCGCACGTTCGAAAAAAAAGAAGATACCGCGCACCCCAGCCGGCAAAGGCAGCCCCACACAAAGGCACGCAGATATCGCGGCAATATATATTCACGTGGCATGCAGGACGGCCTTTCGAGCAATGTTGTTTTAGGCCCAAGGTCTTCTAAGGCTAGTAATGTGAGCGGGCTACAGATTCGCTGCGTTTCGAGCGCACACGGATAAACACGACACAGCAAAGCGGCTATGGGGGTAAAAGTTACCGCAACACGCAAGGCGGTAAAAGTTACCGTTTGCCGAGTGCCACGTGACGCAGCCGCCTTCCCGAGAGCAGGCAGTGAGCGACGTCGGTTGACCAACGCCGTTCCCACCAAGGTCACGCCCCCGGCACGAAGCATACGAAAATTCGGGAAACGCCAACAACGTGGAATGGGGGTCCGAACGCGCACCTCTTTGTAATGCAAAACTGGGCGTGTTTGGTTTAGCACAGTCCGACGTGAAATGCGCGTAGAAGACGACGCACGTAAGACTCATGTATACACACCTACAAGCCCAATTCACACCTTCATCCTAATGTCATCGGCTCAGAAGGCAGTGAAGGCACTTTCGTGCTTCCTCAGAACGTCTGGTTTGCGAGATCGGCTTTAACTCAAGTACTGTCCGTACACGTACCTACACCTTCTCTCCCTACTCTCTCTTCCCCTTCTCCCTTCCCCCAGCGTAGGGTAGCCAACCACCAGACCCTTGACTGGTTAACATCCCTGCCTTCCTATATTCCCCCCTCTCTCTCTCTTTCATACTAAATAATAAGCACAACCCGCTAATGTGACACACGTAGTTTCCTAATGGCGCGCCTCGAACAAGCGCGATCGCCCACTGCATTGGATTAGCTCGGAGACCTTTTAGCTGATTGAGCTTTATGAATGGCAGCAAATGCGACGGCACTCTTCTCATCAGATAGCGGAGGCTACTAAGCCGCGCTGACCGCAGCTACCTTGATTCATGAGGTCTCCGAGATTGCGCGGCGCGGATCATGCTGGAGCAGTTTCTCACATTTGTGGCATGGATGCAGCAGCTTAAACGGAACGCCGCACGTCGGAGCAAATGTATAGCAACATTCCCAGCACTACGAATATAACTATACACTCAGATAGAGAGAAGGGGGAGGGGGGCAGATTATTCTGGAAAAAAAAAGGGGAACGATAAAACCAGTTTCGAAGTGATTTCAAGCACGAGAAAAGTCACAGTTGCATAGTTAACTCGCATGCTTCCACGCGACACCAAGCCGTGCTTAAGTGCTGAGCTCGTGTGGTCAATTGTTTACGCCATCGTCCGCTCTTCGCGCTAGAAGTTGCAACAACCCAATATACAGCCTAAACTATTCTAACTTATATCAGACATTTTTTTTTTATTAGCATGCACCAATAAAAAAAAAAGTACACCTGTGGCAGATAGCAGAATTCTAACCCTTGAGCTAAACTACTCGATTAAGCTGCCATCACTTCTACTAGAAATCAAAACGGTTAATTAATAATTAACGCAATTACAGCAATTGACCATGTAATTTGTTTAATTACGATACGTATTTCAATTTACGAATTGTAGCCGCTGAGTTCGCAAGGCGCATGCACTTGGAACGAATTCTGAGGACTACGCCAGTTTCGAGACATTCATTTTTAATTTGTCCGATCAAATGAATTGGCGCTCCGGTTACTTTTGTGCTTCAATGCTTAAAACAGTGTTCTGTTTAAAAAAAGTAAGCGGGACAACAGTGGATTACTACAGCAAGTTGGACTGCCCATATATCGAAACCGGCGCCATCCTCGCGATTCGTTCCAAGTCGATATGGCTTGCAAGATCGAAATATGCGCGGGAAAGTGACAAACCAAGAAGTTAATTAGTCTAATTATGTTCATTATTTAATTGAACATTTTTTTTTATTTCTCGTAAAAGTACTGCCGCCCCAAACGATAAATTTGGCTCAAGGGTTAGAACTGTGCTACCTGCCAAAGGCAATATTTTACGAATTTGGCGCAGCTAAAAAAAGAAAAAAGAAGGGAAAAGTGAGAAAAAGAAGCGAAAAAAAAAAACACCCTATATGCCAATCATGCCGAATTCAATTCGCATTGACTTCTCAGCGATATGCAGTGGCGCGGACATTAAACACTTGTACGGCGGTCCATCCTACATTCCAGATAACCCGCCCGGCACATAATTATCGTAAATGTCAAGGTTAATTTCGAACTGCCTGCAGTTCCATGTTGTCTGCATTTCGTGTGGAATCGCTTCGTTGACAGCGATGCCCGCTCTAAAAATCCCCGCAAGATTAAATCCGCATCTTTTTTTTTTTATATATATACATATACAGCCCGATCGAGGCAAAAACTACGTTTCGAGAGAATTCACGCCGCCCCTGAAAAATAATAGCAGCGGCTTCGCATCGTTTGTCTGGTAGAATGGCCAAGATATATGAACTGTGCAACAGTATACTCCGTACGCAGCTATGCAGAATTCCAAATGCGCTTCCGTTGCGCGCAGGATTGTGGGTGTTTTCGGGACGGGGCCATTATTAAAAGGGATTATGCGCCACTAACATAATCCTCGCTCGGTCGGTCCTCTCGGCTTTGACGATGGCTGAGAGCAGCGCCAAAGCCCTTTGCCGTATAGCTTTAGAAACACCCGATCTCTGAATGAGCAACCCGGAACTGAACTCGCTGAGCGTAATGGGTCTCTGCATCTACGGTACATATACAAAAAAAAAAAAAAAAAGAGCGTGCAAACTTTTTGAAACGAATTCGAAGCTGTGGGGAAACAAAGCGCGAAACGTTATTTTTCTCCTATAGCTATTGTCTGTGCACATTTCCGTGCGCACAGCTTTGAGAGGAAGCCAAGGATATAAGTTACGCGCGAAATCGTAACCGACCGCGTTATAGCTGCAGGTTAGAGTCAACCGCTGGCGCGGCTTCGTCGGTCTTGCGGATTTCACATTCTCTCGAATATATATAGCGTCAAAACAGCGCCCCCGCCGTGGCTTTGGAGTTGCGCCGCTAAACCCGACGTTGGTTCATGGTATAACGTGACACTAAAAGAGCGCTTGCAAATTGAGGCGCTCGTGTTGTTCAGTCCTGTCCATGTACTTCTTATTTTTTGCGCTCTATTAATTTTACTTTTATCAAATCCAGGCCCCAGGGGCCGCATTTTTGATGGGGACGAAATGCGAAAACGACCGTGCACCGGATATATATATTGCGCGCGCGTTGAAGAACCCCACGTGGCCAAAATTAATTTGTAGTGCTCCACTACGGCGTGCCTCATAATCCTATCGCGGTTTTGGCACGTAAAACCCCAGAATCGTCCTGCTCAAAACAGAGATCCCCTCATCGCCAGTAACGTGGTAACAAAACGAATAAAAGAGAAGAGAAGCGAATGAGACATGCCTATAGACCATTCCAACAAAAGCTCCTTGGCAGTGAACGGGCGCCCTTTCCAAAGAACTGCGTGAAAGCGGTGTTGTGCTTGCGAGAGCCTAAATCATGATGCCATCATAGTAGTTTCTTTAAACGGGGTATGTATCAGCATATGCGCGGCATAACATGTACGAATGACACGCTTATTTACGCACTGATTTATCACGACGTCACAGTCAAGGGTGCCGAATTAATAATAATATTTGGGGTTTTACGTGCCAAAACCACTTTCTGATTATGAGGCACGTCGTAGTGGAGGACTCCGGAAATTTTGACCACCTGGGGTTCTTTAACGTGCACCTAAGTCTAAGCACACGGGTGTTTTCGCATTTCGCCCCCATCGAAATGCGGCCGCCGTGGCCGCGATTCGATCCCGCGACCTCGTGCTCAGCAGCCCAACACCATAGCCACTGAGCAACCACGGCGGGTAAAGGGTGCCGAATTAAATGGCAGTTTGAGGTTAATTCTTTCACGTGCGCCCGTTATTTGCATTTCGCCCCCGTCTTAATGCGGCGAACCGAACCCGCGACCTCGTACTAATCAGCACACCGCCGTGGCACGTGATCCACCCAAGCAGGTATAGTTGCTTCGCCCCGCGAGACCGTCAGCATTTTCGATAGGCCACCGCCCGAGGGAGGCCACAAAGCAACTACCCGCGGAGGGCGAGTAATTAGGCAGTCCGACACAGGTGCGGCGCACACAAGTGAGACAAATCCGGGACCGAGTGCATGATTTCACTGTCCAAGTCAGAACAATAGGGCGCGCTTCGCTCTATGGGAACAAAAGGCGCCTCTCTCCAATGGACTAAGCACTATAGGCAAAGCGCACAGAGCAGCGTGTGCTAACGCTGCAACGACCAGCGTCTGTAGTCAACCCAAACAACGCGGTTTCTCGTTCCTTTTCCCCTATCGTTCTTTCGCTGTCGCTCTCTCGCAATCCCGCGAGGTGAATACCGTATAAACTCGATTAGTATCCACGGTTTTCTTTTTCTTTTTTGTACAGACATCACTTACGAGTACACGCTTTGGGTCCCACCGATGGTGTTTCCATCCTGTCGACTGCTCCAATTGAAGTTTCAAAATGTATTATGGTTCTTTTGCAGGTACGTTCGAGGAGATGACGGAATAGGCGGGGCACATAGCGTTACAGCCTTTTGTCAGGCGATCTATCCAGTGTGCCTGCAGAGGTAAGAGAACTATTTAGAAACTTTAACCCCGGCTCAATTAAAGGGGCACTAAAGCAAAACACTCAATCAGTTTAGACGGATAAAGCGTCGTTTGAAAACTCTGCTGTCGTTCATTTCGAAATGATAGGTTGATCGCTAGAAGAGAAAATGAAGGTCAAAAACCTTAGTTTTTGAATTTCGCGGCGAATCCGGAACCCTGGTTTGGCACTGTGATGTCACAGATTTTATAGTACCTTTTTCATATTTAGGCGGCGTATAGCTCAACAAAAGTTCCAGAAACACGCCACGCTCAATTTTTATTGGCCCCCTTAGAACAGAACTTAGTATACCTTTATCGCTAATTAATTAACTAGGCACTAGCAGACAGTGTCAAGTTTCATGACGTCACGGAGAGCTGGTACGGAAATTTCAAGGAGGCGTCGCCATCCGTCTCTTGATATTGCGCTTTTTTTTTTTTCTGGCTTACCAAGTGTCTTACCGGGCTAAGAGTGGTGTCAGTGATATTGTAGCATAAATGACTGATACTGAAGAAAACATTTTTTTCTCTCCAGTATCCTGTCCCTCTTAAAGCTTTTTTTTTTGTTGTTGTTGTTCAGTGTAAGCAGTGCTACTATATGGCACAAGCACGTGTACACTGTGCGAGCGTGTACGGTAATTCCGTGTTTCGTACATCCCAACACGCATGAGCGTGGGGCGGATCGGGGGCGGCGGATTTCCCCGACATCAGCGGACGCGTCGCCCCGGGCTAACTTGTAGAAGCCTGTGTGGAAAAGCGGTGCCGTGTATTCAGCGGGAACCGCGCGCACTCTGCACGCGTAGACAAAAGCTTGCATCGGGCACAATGCGTGGCGAGAACAGCCCGACTACAGCAGCTGTCAAAACCGCTGCCGGCTTCGCTGGGATCTGATTCTCTGCCCTGTGCACCCTTTAGCTCCCCGAAAGCAACTCTTACAAATTCAGCAACACGTCGGCCTAACGTATACCTAGCTATTGTACGTTATGTACGGGGATATAACACACGTGAGCACGTAGTTACGGTTTTCCGAAGAGGTGGTTTTGCTTGAAGAGATGCGACGGCAAGCAACGTGAAGTTCGCGCTAGATAAAGAAAAACAAAAGAAAATAAAAGCGAGGCGCACTTTGTTGGAAACAAGGAGCCATGTCGGTCCGCTTTTATGGCAAGGCCGTTCCTCCCTCGTGAACGCTTCCCCGTTGATAACGAGCTGCCACGCTGGAAGTACAGTTTTGGGGAAACTGTACACTCCACCGTGCCCGCTGCGCTCCTGGTTGGGCGCGTAATCGGGCCGTGTGCTATGGCACCTGTGGAACTTCCACGACTGCAAAGACCCGGGCTTCGATAGAGACTTTGCTCTGCACCTCTCTATAGCTCGAGCAAGTCCGAGGTGCCACAGAAGATTTGAAAGACGGCGCCACACCACACCATTGTCCCTTGAGGAGTGACTTCGAAGCTTTTGACAAAGGCTGCACCTAGTGTATCCAATGACAGGCGAACTTAACTGTGCTTTAAGCGCGCGAACCCTGGGGCAGTCTGTAAATGTTTTGTAACATACACGACCGTGACGAGAAACTAAGTAGCAAGCACAAGTGTGCAAATATTGACGCAGCAACTCCAACGTTACTTGCCACCATCCCTCCATCTCAGCCCGCTAATAAAAGAAACCTCAATAACAATATTTTTTGCAGATGGCATTTAACGCTGCTGCTTCTGATGGAACAAGCTCCGATTCAACGTCCTCAACGGATTGTAAGGCCACCGCTACTTCGCTTCGCCAAATCGTGACATCCGCTTCATCCAAGCCTCAAAACCAACAAAACCTACCCACGATCCCTGCTCCCCCACTGCCTGTCTCATGAAGCCATGCACTACCTGTCGTCTCGTCGAAGCCTGCACAGTGACGGCGAGAGAGGCCTAAGCGAACAAGAGCAGAAGCCACCGTGAACGACAGCACACATTTGCCGAACGTCTCTGCTCAGTTACAGTGTTTATGCTTCATTTCAAGAACTCCGCTCTTCTCGTCATACTTCGTCACGACGCTCGTGCTCCACTGCATTCAAATTCCCCGATACTCATTTCCCGTCTCTCACACGGAGACATGCGGCCCGCCTCTCTATATATGCATTCGCCGCTTCTTCCATTCCCCATTCCTTTCTCTCCCCACCGCACAATAAACAAGTCACGTTACATTCAGATAATCCTGCATACCCTTACAAAGGTCGTTATAGAGGTTCAGTTGTACTTCCGCCAACATTTCCTGCCTTTAGTATACTTTCTTTCGAGATGCAGCTGAAGTTTTAGCGAGGGATACCCCTTTTCCGCCTATTCCCCTTTCGTGCTTTCTTTCTCGCATTCCTCGCCTGGCCACACAAAATATACGGGTAAATCCACTGCACGCTTTGCACTATCCTCCTTCAGCTCCGTCCCACACGTTCTGCCCAGATATTTCCCGTTTACAACTTCCACTATGAGATCAAACATCCTCGACCTCACCCACAGCAGCCGCTCAACCCTCCACAAACTGGGCAACCTCTTCATCTCTCGCCACATCCGTTCCCTGCGTTCGCCATCTCTCAGACTTTCTCTCTCTCTCTCTCTCTCTCTGTCTGTCTATTTCCTTGTCCAGTCGTCGCGTTCGCCTATACACGATTGTGACGCTTATGACTACAAATATGCCTCCCTCTCCGAATCCCACATTCCTTATCTCTTTCGCCATACCCTTTCGGTCTCCCCACATTCCTCATTACTTTTTTCGCCTTATTTCCCTATTCTGGTCGTCTCGCTCAGCCATACCCACTGCACCCGTTCATCCCTACACTCACATTATCCCCATTTCCCTTCTTCCCCATTTCTTTTCCCTATACTTGGTCGAGGCAGAAACGTCACCTCCGGCGTTTTTCCCGAGCACCGAGCCGGTGCACCCCCGGCTCGACAAACACTGCCCGAGGGAGCAGAGCGAGTTTGTTGACTTTAAATGCCCGCATCGAGGCTTTCCAAATGCTGAATGAAAGGTTCTGAAGACAAATTTTCAAAACGAGTAAAACAGAGAGAGAGAGAGAGAGAGAGAGAGAGAGAGAGAGAGAGACCGGCAGGAGACCGCGTCAAACCAAACGCAGGGAAGCGGCGCCAGTGATTCGATCGGGAAAATATTATTCGAACAGCGTGTTTTCCGGTCACCGGGCGACGCTCTTCTCTCGACACGGCGAACCGCCGGACTCGGGAGTCACGGCGGGTGCAGGCAAGACCCGAACGCCGCAAATACAAGCGAAGGCAGGCGGCAAGTACACAGCGCATGGGGATGAAGGAAACAATATACGCTATCGGCTGCAGCGCTCTTCAAATAAGAGCAGCTGTTTATCTCTTTCGCCGACAAAGAAATGCGGGGGCGTAAATTATTGAAAGCCGCTTTCATCAGAGCAATTGAACTCTCAAGATAAAACACGGTGGGATCTCCCTGTGACGAACCGAGCGCCACTATAATAAAATAAAAAGGTTTGACTTAAACGCAGCGAGACTGCCATTTCTTTATTACAGTACTTTTCTTTTTCTTTCTAATACAGAGCGCTAAAGGTGCAGTGAGTCCACCTCTGAAAAAGTCCTGCATTTCTGTGCGATGCAAATGTGTATGTCGGTGCTGATGTATTTCAGTATACATTGTGGGGACCTAGAACAGGCGTTAGCGTTAAAGCATCATAGATGCATATCCCACGGTCCGCGGACAGCTCGGCGTCGGTAAAGTGTGACAGAGGCGCCGACACGAAGGTATAAAACTAGTCGCCGACAGTCGCCAGACCGAAATCAGTGTCGGGTCGGCCTATAGTGAGAGGGAGCCCTAAAGAGACAGAGTGTATACACCACTCAAACTAGCTAAGTTAATCAAAAACGGGCAATGTATTGGAACGCGCTTCTGAAAGCTATTAGCCCCGAGAACGAACTACAGGGGCGCTGCGGGCGCCGCTCGCGTGACGTCAGGGCAAGGACTCGCGCCTGGCGTCTGGTACAGTTCGGGCGGTGTCCGGGCGCTTTCTGCGGCGTTTTCGTTTGCTCGCCCTCGTTCTCTATGCTTGTATACTTATGGCGGTCGTCTCAAATATATTTTTTACGACGTGTTCATTTGCGAAAATTTATTCAAAGAGCTTATTTCTTAGACGACAATGCAGCTCTCGAAGACAATGCTACAGTGCCAGCCGAAGGAGCGCAGACCAGCCCATTGCGGGTTTTTCAATCGACAACCGCGAAAATATAGAAAATAAAAATCCAGTTATGATACCATACCTGCCGCGGTGCAACAAGTATGTCACAGACGCTGGCTATATATGACTTTTACAACAGTAACAATCCGCTAAAACTGGTTTGCTCACGACGAGTAGTTCATGGTGTAATATCGAATTTTTGCGTTTCTTCAAATAAACGCTCGGCAGTAACACGAGGACTTAACTAATACTGCAGTCAGGTTCTACAAGCACAACTTGCTTCTTTGACTGCTTCTTAAAATTAGGCGCTTCTTCAGGTGTTTATTTTAAGCCGCGGTAATTTGAAGTAAAGCTAATGAAGGCTTACGTCTATTTACAGAATACAAAATGGAATGTACGAATATATATTCCCTTTTCTGTGCTACACGTTCAACTCACTCGAGAAATTTACTGGTGCTTGTTGCTTGAGGAATATGCATGACGAATTTGTATGGCGAACTGACACAGGCTGCTCGGCCCAAATTTTTTAGAGAAATTTGCCTTTTCGGAAATATGGCTGCAGCCAGAAAGAAGTCGAAGCGTCAATCATTGGTAGTATGGGACATATTGAAGATATAATTCCCCTGTGGAGGGTCAAAAATCAAGTGAATATATATGTAAGTCTTGTGGTGTTTTCTTTATGAATGTTTGCGATTGGATCAGAGCAAATTTATTTTGCCTACAGTTGGGCGAGGTTCTCTCTTATGTACCGACGAAGCGAATAGTTCTCCATTTGCATAATTAAACAACGCTGGATCGAGACATGCTGAGACAGAAAGTGCTTGAATTTTCCTTTTCTAGGCAATCTAAGCTGCGCTGTAGTAGCTCGAGAATATTTTAGCCATTCCAATTGGAGCTGTAAAAAAAATGCTTTATGGTTTCAATTCGAAATTGTAGTGAGCTGATACAATGCGTGCCTCGCCATACCGACAGTCGGTTGCTACCGTTTCGTGCTACCGTTGCGTGATGGGTGTGCCATATTGTCGACAAAGGCTACTGAGGGCCACTATGAAACATTTCATCGCTTGCAATTGATTGGCTCTCGATCTTAACAACGAAACTTTTCTCTCAGCTGATTGCTACTATGGTATTTGTGAATTACCTATGTAAATACTCTACATGACGCGCCGTCGTGTTAGCAGCCATGAGCGTTCCCTTTTTTTTGGAGGCCTGTTTCAGAGAGGGGTGAAACTGGCAGCAAACTTTTTCATAAAAAATGGGAGCCTAACTCTTTCTTTTACGCATTAATAAATGGCCATATTTGGCTAGAACAACTCACCAGAGTAATAAGAATCATGATGACAGCTTCGCTGGGCAATGTCTTTCTAACACGGATAACATGCTGACGCCAATTACCAAGATGTTTCTTTCATGTAAATTCAATGTCTCTCATAGCTAAATACTAACGGAACGTGAAGTGTTTAGCCAAGCATCGTGCACAACTTCGCGTATTGAATTCGCAGACATTCTTTTTACGCAAAACTTATGGACAGAAACGGCTCATATATGCATTGTAAAACCAGTATAGCCCCCGTTCAATGCTACATAGCTTGCGATATCCGAGCCCCAAATTTTATTTACTCACGTGCTTTAGGAGAAGGAACTGTGGTTCAGGCATGGCAGCAGAAAGAAGCCGACATACCCTTCAACACGTACGGCTCGAGCCACCCGTACCCCAAGCATACACGAAAGGAACGAGCGCGCGCGGCCGCCGAGCGAGACGGTGCGAGCGGCGTCCTCGCCGTGACGTCACACGCGAGAGGGCGCCACTCCTAATTCTCGCCGCTAATACCAACTAGGCTCACATATTTAACTTGATAACTGGCGAATAGTTCGCACATTATGAGATGCGCGACCGCTAATAATCCATTCTGAAATAAGTCACCTTTCTATATATAGCTATACTGTAGTTTTGCTTCGACAACGCTGTTTTAGTTATCTGTACCCCGTTTTCGGTCAGGTTAATACCCGACCCACGCGCTTATAGACCGTGTATTGACCTAAAGATGAAAAATGAAAGAGTGAGGGGGAGGGGAAAAAAAGACAGCGATACGACACCCAGGCGTCTCAGAGCAGTCTTCCCTGCAGTCCCGTGACAAACGGCAAACAGATTCGAATCTTGTCGCAATTCAATTTCGCTAATTTGGTGTCTCGAAGGAGAGCTCCTTTTCGACACTTCTCCCTCCCTGTCCCCGTCAAAGCCAAGAAAGAGGAACGGTCTTTGCGCGACAAAATGAAAGACAATCGCTTTCTTCCAATCCATTCGGACGAGAAATATAATATTTGTCTCCCCGCGAGGAAGCCCCGTTAGCATAAAGATCGTGGAAATGGAACCGCACCGAGAAAAATTTAATCGATCCACTTATCCCTATTCATTTTATGTCTGCCATAGGACGCACTTCAGTCTTCAGGCGCACCCGCGGAGCGCTTATCGATTGGACTAGCCGCCTTCTTGACTCATCTTTATGCTATGTCGGATATTCCCCTTTCCATTACCTAATGCAGATATGCCAGCGACGACTGGCTGTGGGATCTGTAATTTATACCACGGCCGTCCGCTTTTGTCTTCCACGCGCGCACGGACGGCCCCGGAAAACAAGCTCCATTCATCGGGCGCCGCCAGCAAGCAACCAGAAATGGGGAACCCCATCCCTTCCCCCACCTCGCTTCCTTTAATCCAGGCTTCCTTTCTTCCTTATTTCGCTTATTAACATGCCGCGCCAGGCTCTCCCGAAGTCATTCGCGTTCAGGGACGCGCGCGCCAAACGGGACAGAGACACAGATTGGGCGGCGGTCCTGCGGTTCCTGTCGGGTGCTCCAGCCGCGAAAGACTCGAACACGAGCCACCCGGTCGCGTCCGTGATCTCTCTCTAACGCGATTTGCCCCCTCTCCCCCGTGCCTATTGCCCAACTTCTCAGCTCCCGCCAGGGTCCCCAGCAACGAGTGAGAGTTTTCTGTCCCAAGCTTCTCCCTATGAGGAACCGCCGCGAGAACTTCTCCCCTCCACTTTACGCCCAACTCCCCGCGACCCTTTTGTTTTCCCTAAAGCCGGACGGAACTCATTCCCGGACCTTTGACGACCGGTCGAGTGTCCCTTCCATACCAAGTGCCGCCTCCATGCCCTGCCTTGTTCCCCAAAGAGCGTTCCCCCCAAAAAGGAAGATCCTGCGCGTTGTCCGTGCTCGTACAGCGTTTCCACGTCTGTGTGCCTTTCCCGAAAGATCCCCATAACAGGGGTTTGGCGAAAGCTTTGTCATCCCGCGATGGGGAACATCGAGTCAAACGCGCTCTCTGCCACTCATGCTGGCTCCTTCGGCGGCCGCGCACGCCACAGGGGCTTTTCCGGGGCCACATTTGTCGTCGGCTTGTCAAAAAAGGGAGACATTCGGAACGCGAAGAACGAAATAAAAAAAAATACCTCAAGAACAGAACGACGTCTTCGTCATCGGCTCCGAAAGCTCCAGTGAACGTAAATCGAACTTGCTTTTTCCTTCGCTCCTTTCTACAAGAGCCGCGAACGCGCTGCGTGCTCTTCCCGTATCTTTTTTCCACCCCAACCCCCCACACACTCTCTCTCACTCAATCTCCACATCGCACACACTATACCCTTGTGTTCTCCGGAATATGTCCTCTGATATCCAGTTTCCAAGCCCCTCGTCCCCCGACATCGTCTTTTGTCCACTGTCATTTTCAAAAGGGAGGACGCGTTTCCTTCCCCAACCTTCTCCCGAACGATATCCCATCCTCCCTGCCCACCGCGCGCCCCATCCCTACCGTTCCCGTTACTCCTCCTTCGCACATCTATAGCTGGTTGCGGGCTCGTTTGTTCGTCCTTTTCTTTCCCTTCGAGAGAACAACGTCGCTCTCGATATCTCGGGGAGATTGCGTGCGCTGTCAAATCGCTATATATACAGTTGCTTTCGAATGAAGCCGATTGAAGGAGGAGGGAGGGGGAGGGGGGCAAAATGCGATATGAACACACGAGCGAATGAGATGGCCTCTTGCGGGTCTAACACCAGGGCAGAGAAGTGAGCACACGGCGACAGTGCGCGTTACATCACCATTTCTTCCTTTCTCTTTCTTTCTTTCTTTCTAGTAGCGGTCAACGATAGACAACATCCGGGTGCAGTAGCAGTGGTCTCCCGGTCGAAAACGACTCAAGTCGTCAGGAGTCGCGCCGGCTGTGGGGACTGGGTCGGTGCGGCGTTACGCGTTTGTTTTGATGTCGTACCACACTGGGGCGGTGGCGAAGGCGGGGAAGCAAGAGGGGAGGGGAGGCGTAATGGTACGTTCGCTCGCTGTGGCACCCTGAAGATTGGGGCGTCGAAAGGGACCGAGTCTGTATAGCGATCAGCCTGCGGTGTTGCGCAGCGCTTGAACCATCGAAGGCAGCGCGCGGCCGTGACGAGACGGTTCGACGACGGTGCAAGCTTGTCACGGGCCGAAGCTTGTCACGGGCAACTCGAAGCCCACGGGAGACGTTCGACACGGTGTGCCCTCATTGTGTCAGTCGGTATATGCACGCCCGATGTACTCGTGCTGTACCGTCGCAAGTGCAATATCGAACGAAACGCGATTAGAACGATCCAAACAACACTATGAAATGAACAATAACGGAACGCGATTCGAACGGAAGAAAACAACATAAACTGCGCGAAAATTCTTTGAGGATGTTGTAGAACGCGACAATGTATCTTCAAGAAGAAACCACGTAATCAAAACACATAGTCATATACGTCGCGTACCTGAAATTGCTAACTCCCGATTTCCTTGTCCCGATTCTGAATCTTCGAGTTCCTGTTTAGTATGTCTAGGAGAACACAAATAGTGCAAAAGCAAATACGTTTATCAAGTTTGCTAAGTTAGTCACGCTGGAGGTCCATGCTGGGACGATAAAGCATGAGACGAGTGAGAGGCTATGGCACAACTCGCACTAACTTCCCAGTTACAGTTGCAGCTGATCAAATTGCAGCGGCAGGATGAAACCGTTTGCCTTTCACGCCGACTTCGGCCACTGGGCATGAGCCAGTGAATGTGTGCCACTTGGTTGGTGCACTCTCCAATGAGCCCGCAAACATCACACACACACACACACACACACACACACACACACACACAC
The DNA here is from genome assembly GCF_050947875.1 of Dermacentor variabilis. Classification (NCBI taxonomy): domain Eukaryota; kingdom Metazoa; phylum Arthropoda; class Arachnida; order Ixodida; family Ixodidae; genus Dermacentor; species Dermacentor variabilis. Next base: position 38,413,827 of record NC_134577.1, read on the forward strand.
ACACACACACACACACACACACACACACACACACACACACACACACCGAGACAGGCACAAAATCGCAGATTCAAAACGCCAAACAAACTGTTCGCATTGAGATTGCTCGCGCAGGTCTCTACACAGCCGTACAAGAACGAGGACAACCGAAGAAACAAGCACAACAAACGCCGGTGCCACACCACTCATGTCAGATACCGCGTAAACGTTCCTCGGCTTAAGCCGAAAAAAGAAGGAATGAGAAAGGCCGCTCAGTGCACGCACTAAGAACGGCCGGCTTGCGTACACCGAGAGGTGCCAAGACGAGCCCCATACATGTCGGCGCTGTGTCTAAAATCCCGGGAGCGAGGTGGGGAGGGTGAATGCCGCACAAGACAACCTCTAACCCGGCCCTCCCCCCCCCCTCCTCCCCCGCTATGTCCTTTCCCTTTGGCCGGCGCGTAAAAAGGCGCCTAATGAGGCACGCTTCAGGGCTCGCACAACAGGTGTCGCTCCATTTGCATAACAAAAGCCCGGGCGCGCCTTCGTTGACCCTACACTACCTCCCCCCACCCCCCTCCACGACAGCAACGTCGCTGCCGACGACGACCCCTGGCGAGCGAGCGAGGGAGCACCGCTGTCTCGCCAGATTCGTATCTCCGGATTTCTCGAGCGCGCGGTGCACGTCTCTCTGATACCGTATTTACTCGCTCAAGATCTACACCCACCAAATTAGCTTAGCAAGCCTGGAAAAAACGGAAACTGTTTTACCGAAAAGCAGTTGCCCCAACGTGCTCCCCATAGCGGCTTTCCAGAGAAGGAACCAGGTTGTTATTCCCATTAATTTCGTAAAGACCTGTTGAGCAGAGAAATTTATTCTCCCGCGAACTTGCAGTTCATCTTACTTACTTCCTTCTTCTTCTTTCTTTTGTTTTTCTACGCATGATGCTATCCCGTGAGCTAAGTAGTGGCTAGGCCGGAAAATACGGCGATAGCCCACACCACGAAGCATATTGAATAAGCCTTCTTAGTGGGTCAAACATATATTATAGCACACACTGTGTAACAGTTGCGGCGCTGTGCGCGGCGTTAACAGGTAATCTCACGCCTGACTCTAGAATCATCTTCATTCTACTAATACTGCGGGCCATATGTCCGTGAATACGGTACTCACTCTCTCACCTCCGGGACTTCTTCCTCGCGTCTTCCCCTTGTGGAGGCCGTTTCAAGGACCGCTTTTCGCTTCGCTTCTTTAACACGCATGTGTGGAGGATGTTCCTTCCATTTCTGTGTCTCTGCAAGCGTGCCTCTCTCTCTCTCTCTCTCTCTCTCACCAGTGCTTTGATGTGTTCGTGTTGTCTTGCGCACGGCTGTCCATTCCCTCTCGCTCGCTTGGCATCAACAATGGCCCACTGGATAACCTGTACTCCACCCACTGAACACGCTTCCCTTTCCTACTCACCTACCTCCTCGTCATCAACCATCCTTCTCACCACTGTCGCGAAGAGAAACAGCAATCCAAGGGTCAGCTCTGTCGGGCGCCTCGGATTACTCAATTTGAGGCCCCACGACGCTGCAGCGAAACTGCGCGGACAACACCTCGCGAATCAAGAGGGGTCGCTTACCCTAAATTGCGTTCCATGGCGTGCAAAACGCGGAGGGCGAGGAGGGGGGGGGGGTTGCAGCGGCTTCCCTTGGAAGTGGCATGGCGAGTCATTAAAGGACACGGAAACGCACAGTCGACTTAAAACGAACCGGAGGCGGTGAGCAATGCCCGCACGACCCGGTCACACGTCGCAAATACTGCCGGGGTACTTGTGACCCACGCCATTCAACTTGTCAGATAAGCTACGCTGCACATGATACCTAAAAAACCGCCCGCCGTGGTTGGCGTAATGGCTATGGCGTTGCGCTGCTTAGTTCGAGGTCGCGTGTTCGATCCCTGATGAGAAGGCAGCGCCTCAATGGGGGCGAATTGCAATATATATATATATATATATATATATATATATATATATATATATATATATATATATATATATATATTGTGCATGATTAGGGGCGGATTATAGTATTGTGATGCCATTTTTGTTGACATTACAATCGATGATTCCAACATACGGCGGTAAGTCATCGCCGCGTGTGCTTTTCGGTGTCTCCAGCTTTCGCGCTGTGCTCATTTTTACCGAGTCAGCATTTCAAGCATGTCCCGCAGGCGCGCGGCCAGACTCACACCGACAATCGCATCGTTCGGCCATACCACTATGTACACCATAACCCCTGTAGAGGTACCTGTTTCTCTGATTCAGAGCGTTCCGAAGGGAAAGCTGCTTGTTATAATGCGTAAGCATTCTAGGGCTACTTCCCTCGGAAATCTGTCCGTCCGTCGGTAATGCGTGACACATTCCACTTGTATGCATGAGGTCATATGAGTGCGCATGACTATTGATATTTATGGTTATGACAATATATATTGACTATGAGCGACAGGAATGAATGCTTACCCCCCGCTATCTGACAAGTCCCACTAGGCAATCTCTGCATTAATATTTTCCCCCGAATAGCTTATAATTCCGTGAAGAACTTATAAATTCCGTGAAATTTTCACGCTTTCCAGGTCTTCCCTGACGGTAACCACACAGCACCAGTCTAAAAGCAGCAGATTCAAGCTACAAAGCAAACCCATACGATTTCCTTTCGAAAGAAATGCCCACAGCCGAAGAAAACAAAAAAAGCCGACCTCGACGGAAACGAATCCTTAAACCTTTTTGAAAGTTTCGTTCCACAGATATCGTACACAACATTTTCGGGTCGAAGTCCTTTTCACGCGCATTCGAAGAAATATCAAACGACTCACCATTCTTCACAAATCTTTTTTTTTTTTTTTTTTTAGCTGATTAACTGCGACAGCTGCGTGCTTTCCCCACTCCCCAGAGTCTGCGTGCGGAACGAATTCTCCGCGCAAATCGGCGCGGAGATCCAACCATTGCTAACCTTTGCTAACCAGTCTAACCATTGCGCGACAGCGCAGGTGTCGCGCAATGGTTAGTGCGCGCGCGGCCACACCAATCGCACGCTGCCGCAAGCGCCTCAGTTCCATTACCAGTGGTGGTGGCGATGTCGCTGGGCGTGAAGCTTGAGGCCGAGGACGGGGCCTGACGAAGACAAAGACTGCATGATGGCCCGTCGCTGCCATGGCTTATAGCGGCCGTATATATGGCGTCGTGCTGCTGCATGGGCACCAGGTCGCGGGTTGGATGCCCGGTCGGTGAGGACCGCGTTTCGATGAGGGGCAAAATGCAAGAACCCTCGTGTACCACGCACCGGGTGCACGTTAAAGGCCTCCAGGCGGTAAAAAAAAATTATTCCGGAGTCCCCCTCCCCAATTGGGGCGTGCTTCAGTGGGGACACGACAACACGGGGTGGGGTGTCTATTCACCGGTCGCGGGCGCAGGAGCCGCGGCAGTCAGACTTGATTTCGTCGTTACAATAAGTTTGTCTTCGAGAACATGACGAGGCACCCTTCTCTATCGCGTGTCCGTCATCAGCTAGAGGAGCGCCGGCAGCGTGATAAAAACCAACACCACCTAGGTAGCACAAGGCCTTTCACTCCAATCCATGACGTCACGTTACCTGGCCCGACTGCCATAGAATCTAATGGGGATGCTCCCAAGTAGGCAACAGTGATTTTGACGTCACCGCTTTCATCACGCCAGCCTTGTCAATGGAAATTTCGGGCCAGTTAACGTGGCGTCGTGGATCGAAGCAAAGAGGCCTTGTGCTATCTGGGTGGTGTCGGATAAGCTCTCCCGGTCGGCTGCACATCCGACCTAGATAACGCCAGTGCGCGCGGGAGGACGCTTTCGGAAGACAACACGTCCCATAACCGCATTGCGCTGTCCCGGCGTTAATTGGCCTCCCGCCTTGCGCGGCCGGTTTCTTCTCTTTTTTCCCCGGCGGCCCGAACTCAGTCAGGCATAACAGCAACAACGCCCGGCGCCGCATGTAGCTAGCTCTACAGGAATTCTTTCCTGCGCCGCAGCTTTCCGTCGCGCGCGAGCGTTGCATCACGGGAGCGAACGCTCCGCCCTCGCAGCCGACGAACCGTTGTTACACGCACGACCCGCGCGAGCGTCAGTGTGTGTGTGTGTGTGTGTGTCGGCTGAGCGAAGGACGCGCGCTATCCGGGATTTCAAAAAAAATAAAAGCGATATCACCGTCATCCAGCTGGATCTCTACCGTAAGGCGATGTCGATACAGATGTGTATGCAGAGTAGACCCGTTGTTGTGCGCGCGCGACGAAATTCTGGCGCGTCCCGGTGGCTGAACTTCGACTGCCATTGCAGAAGAACTGGAGCATAGACGAAGAGCCCAGATTGATCAATCGAATGCCGTCAAGTTCGGTGACCTTGCCTTCGCTCTGACTGGCTCGACTCTCCGACTGGTGATTGCCTCAAAGATCCAAACACGGCGACATTCGACATATGAGAGCAGGATGACAGTTGCCTACGGTTGCATTTCTTACTAGAGAAAGAATTAAAAAAAAGACGATATTGAGGCATGGACGATCCCTTTTTCCCCATTCCCGCTTCTTCCTCTCTCTCCCACCTTTTTCTTTAGTTCACAAATAATTATTTATTTCTCTCTCTCTCTCTCTCTCTGTCTTCATTGACTCTCTCTACCTTTCCGAGGTTGAATACTCTGTTAGTAATTTATTTCCCTTGTCATCGGTTACCATGGTAATGTAACTAATCTTTCTTGTCTTCCTGCAAGCATACCATTCTGAGCCTATTCCCGACCGTGGATTTGTGTCACGCGCGGAGATCATTAACACCGCCACCAAGGATAGATCAACAACGTGCCTGCAAAATCACTGATGTGCCCAGAACCCCACCTGTATATACTGTGGCGAAGAACCCCACCTATATATACTGTGGCGAGGAAAGCATATGTCGCCTTGAAGAAGACAAGTCCACTTGCCGAAACGTTGGCTCCTGCATTCACCTTGTTCACGTTTTGCTCATCGTCTTGAATTTCCATCTCCCGCATTCCCCGTCTCTTCTCCAGAATCCGAATCTGTCACTTGGTGTTGATGAAGAAAGTCTCAATATTGCTGGAGTCGCCAGGAAACTAAATTTTCTTGGAATATACGGACGCAACCTTGACGTAGTGAGTGTAACGTAGAATATCAGAGGCTTATGCGCGGCCCAAGTGTATATATCTATGCGCAACGTACAAGGTGCCCAACAATGCGAGAAGATTTTGTTCTTTCGTCCAGTCGTCTAATAGCATCTCTACCTATGATGTAGCACGTACACCCTCGGGCAATATAGCATTGAACACCCAGATCGATTAAGAACGCCGTAGTGTCTAAACACGCATGCCCCGCAGAAGAGTGTTCAATAATACTATTTTCTTTATTTTGCAGGAAAACTGCCTCTTTCGTATTAACGTGTTATCAAAGAAAAAAAGGTGTCAACCACGCGTCTTTATCAGGAAGCTGTAAAGGAACCCTCCCCCCCCCCCCCCCCCCCCCCCCCAATACGGCTTACTCAGAAATAAAAGCTTCGCAGTTGAAGAACAATTCGCCTTCTTCCGCCGGATCAAACCCGAGACGAACGCCTTCTCAGGGCGGTCACTCTACCACCTGCACCAACCTGGAGGAGACTGGCAGGTCTAACGGCGAGGCCGAATTAACCGACAACTCGAAGCGCAGGTACGCAGAATATGGAAAATCGCGGTCGGAGGAAGGTTGACGAAAGCGAAGGAATATCAGCCATGCGAGTGTATATCACGAAGTCACAAAAGTAATGCGAACGCGGCATCCATATCAGCCTGCCTCCACCTTGCGGGCTTCCGCACCACTGACCTGCCATTGGCATGTCAGATTTGACTCCGTCATTCCCTCCCAGACTGCTCACTACAGTACGCCTGCTGTCTCAAAAAGAAATTTTCATTTTTTTACCCCGCCTCGGCATAAAAACTGAAATCAAATGGTACTGCCTACGTGCGCCTATTTGACCAGGGTCATGCATTAATACATTTCGCGTTGCACGGTTGTATTAAAAGAAACTATTCTTATTATTATTATACTTTTAATTTTTTTTCTTGGCTGATGCCGCGGTCTCCAGACTTTTGCTCTCGACTGTACAACTCGTTCATCACTGCGCTTAGAGCACAGCTTAGCGTCATAATGACAGAAAGCAAAACTAATTAGCGCTGTCAGAATCCGAAGTCGGCTGTATGGTAAAGTTACGCCATGACTGCCGCACCACGTCGGCGGTATGGAGAGAAGAGGCCGAGTTCACAAACCGCCGAAGTTGACCCTGAAGTGCGCGGCGAGGTCGATTTCTAGCATATCGCCGCACGCGGTGAAATCGCAGGACGCTTTGCCAATCGAAAAACTTGCACAACGAAAGAAGACACTAAAAGACGAAGGGGAGAAAAAAGAAAAAGAAGGCGGTGTGAGTCCAAAACTTTTAAGATCGCCGACCGTGGAGGTCAGTGGCCTTCGCGGAACGGTTCCACATAATAGAGGCGCGGGTCAAATAACCTAACCACTCGCAGCGGGCCCATTTTCCCAGATACGTAAACACACGTAAAGACGAATGTACACACCGCAGAAAAAAAAAAAAAAAAACGAAGGTAAAGCTTCCAACAGGACGGACCCACGCATCATGATGCTCACGCGATGGAACGTCAAAGCCCGTCGAGCAGCGGCGTGGTCGTCATGGTTACCGCGGGCTGCGCACACAGGTTATGCACGCCCCGTGCCAAAACGCAGCGGCAAGGCCTGCCGCCCGATTCGAAGAGCGCGAAGACGTTGAAGGCACCACGAGGAGAAAAAGAAACAGGGGACGCCGAAGTCGAACGCATACGCCCTTTGTGGACGACGTCGCCGACTTCCATTACGCATTCGAGCCGCCGCGGCACCCGACGCGGAAATGCTGCGCGCTTGAGCCAGGGCCTTGGGGGGAGGGGATCGGAGTTGTGGAAGTCTGCCTGAAACCGAGACGCGAGTGTGACGTATACGCGACGACAGATAGACGATATCCGCTCAGTCATCGTAGCCGAGAGCGACGAGGAGGAGGAGGAGGAAGAGGCGTTACTCATCAGGAAGCTCCGTACGCAGGTGGGCGCCACCAAGGTGCATGCGCGGCGGCGGCCGTAATAACGCGAAGCGGGGCGTAGAGTAGTAGCGAGCCGTGTACACACTTCCGCGTGAAGGTGTCAAAATGGAAAGAAGGCGCCGTGCGTGTGTGTGCGTATGCGTCCGCATGTATTCGTGTGTGTGCCTGTGTGCGTATGTGTGTGTGTACGTGTGCGCGCTTATGTATGCGTGCGTGTGTGCGTGCGTGCGTGTGTGTGTGCATGCGTATGTGTGCGCCTGCACGCGTTTGTGTACGTATGTGTGTGTGTATATGCGTATGTGTGCGTGTGTGTGCGTGCGTGCGTGCATGTGCATGTGCGCGCATGCGTGTGCCGCACTGCGCGGCGCTGACGCCTAGCGTGTGTACCGGACGCGCGCGCTCGACGGCAGGAAGATGTGATTCACGGCTTTCATGCAGCCGGTGCGTTTCCGTTCACGCTCACACGATCGGCGCTCGAAGCGCGCTTTCAGTGAAATTCGGGCCCGTTCGCCGCGGTATATAGTGCCAGTATACGAGAAGTTGTAAGACGCCCAACGGCACACGCGCGTGGAAGCGGCGAGCTTTTTCGAACTGCGGATGACTATATACGAGCCGTCGCGGGAATGACCAGTAATGTAACGTACGCCGACGATGCCGTAAAATTCAGTGACGAACGCTGACGCGTTGGAAGAGAGTTCGTAAAATTAAAATTAATCAAATTCTGGGGAGGAGGGGGGTACTAAAACCACGATGTGATTATGAGTGAAGTAGTAAAGGCAAGTCGCAGAAGACCAGGACTCAAGAAGAAGAACACAAACGACAGGACAGGCGCCACTCACAATTAAGTTTATTTTCGCAACAAGCCTGCCTTATGTAGGTTATTCACGCCGAGTCGCGCCCAAAACTTTAGCAGTAAAAAACAGTAATCTATCGACCACTCAGGAATCTTATCTGGCACATAATATCGAATGAGCAAACAAGAACCACACGTGGATCAGCACGGGAGGCAATTGATCTAGTATAGTCTTTTTCCAAAGCCAACGGGGACAAAAACCAGACATAAAAAGTACCGTCTACGCTTCACTACCAAACTATCCACAACATAACACACTTCAAACGCCTAAGGCCCATGCTTAGTGACAAGGAGACGACTTTTTTAGAAGGTTTCATTTAAGCCTCATGTTAGAGTGATTTCATTTGGCTTTACCGTCTGTCTTCCTTTTATTTAACTAGTTTTTATTTTGTTGACGATTTCCTTGTGGCTCTTAAGCTTTTGTTGCACCTTCTTTTCTTCTTTTTCCTTTTTTTTTTTGACGCAGACGCTGTTCTTTAGACCTTTATCGTTCAACACTTCTGTCCATTTCATTGTTTGTCACGTGGTTCTTTTTTCGCGCAGTCACATGTGTTATCAATTTTTTAGGTGAGTGACTATTAGAGAATTTAGTTTTGACGCAGACACTGTACTCAGACGCATTTTTCATGTTTTTTTCCGTGTTATTCGTTGGTCATTATTCCCATAGTCGTGCGGGCTTTATCACTGACTGGGCCTTAGGCGTTTGGAGTGTGTTATGTTGTGGATAGTTTGGTAGTGAAGCGCAGACGGTACTTTTTATGTCTGGTCTAAAGAACAGCGTGTGGTTCTTGTTTGCTCATTCGATATTATGTGCCAGATAAGATTCCTGAGTGGTCGATAGATTGCTGTTTTTTACTTCTAAAGTGTTGTGCGCGACTCGGCGTGAATAACCTACATAAGGCAGGCTTGTTGCAAAAATAAACTTACACCTGAGTGTCGCCGGTCGTGTCGTTTGTGTTCTTCTTCTTGAGCCCTGGTCTTCTGCGCCTTGCCTTTACTACTTCAAGCATGAACCAACTAGCCCAAGCAAGAGTTTCACTTGTGATCACGAGGCACGCCCCTAGCGGGTGACTGCAGATTAATTTAGACGCCTTCTGGGTATTTAACGCGCGCAAAAAATCTAAGTGCATGGGCGCCTTGGCATTTCGCCCCATCGAAATGAGGCCGCCGCGACCGGTGTCGAACCCGCAACATCGAGCTCAGCAGCGCTTGCAACGTCAACTGAGTTACCGCGGCCGAAAAAAAAAAAAGAAAAGAAAGAAGAAGCAATTTTCTCAATGTTTTCTAGCGCATACGGGAAGGGAGCGTCTGTTATAAAATTAGAGAAAAAGAAAGCATTATACATATATGACAGAATGATGGCGAACCGCTCTTTGAACGACGTTCGTCATTTAAGCCACTAAGAAGCGTCAGAGGCATAGCGCGGCCGCTGCATTTTGCTCTGCATTCCAATTATGGGGCCCGTCAGCTGTTGCACTCCCTAAGCCGTACAATGACCATCACAGTTCCAAGGTGGACTGATGTGGAAGATCCGCAATTGCCACTGTCGGCACTGCACATTATTGACAGCTGCATAGAAACGAGGCCAAAGGGTCGCAGGAAGACGGAGACTCGGAGTGGTCAACAGCGACCGAATAAGGGACAGCTCAGCCTGGAGCAAATGTGTATTTCGACGGGTTGGGTTGCCTCGTCTTCGTCGGGGCAACGAATGCTTTCTTTGGCAGCTTGTACTTACGCTGTCCCTTAACGTTATGACTGCAACCGCGTATTCGATTCGCACCTGGCGGGAGGAGATTGACCTACGCAGTCGAACCCGCTTAGAACGAACAGGCTTGTGCGCTGAAAAATAGTTCGATGTGTGCAGGTAACCCGATATACCCAAATCGCCTATAACGAAGTTAAACAAACTTTACCGTTGCGTTTATTACACACGGGCATGCTATCTTTAGTGGAGAAACGAAGCACGGAAGAAATATATTTCACTGAAAACAAAACTGCGCGCAGTAGGCAATATGTTTTTTTTTTTTACTCTCAGAGTTTTCAATCGTTAATCAACGTCGCCAAGAATGGTGCTCTTGAAGCGCGAAGTTGCCCGTAGACCTGCTTCAGTCCACTTCCCCGAAGTTGTACACACGGTATCGGCGCATCACATTCACCGAAGAAAGTGCGTCCTTAAGAGTCGGGAGGAGTGGCTTCTCACCTATCAGTGGGCGACCCGAGTTCGTTATATGCGATGTCCAGTTTGGCAACGAGGGAGTCATTTTGCGTGAGCATCGGTCAGTAACTTTCGCGTGTTCGATATTGAGAAGAATTTGCTTTATCAGGGTTTGTTTATGTCCCGGTTCGACTGTATGCATGTTGCCGCAGAAAGCAGTCGATGTCCCGACGACGACAAGTGTGACTTGCCGAAACGTTGGCTCCGCGTCCCTGTCACACGCGTCGTTAGTGAAGCGACAGTATATACGACTACGCGCAGATTGGCTCACACTCTGACACTGCGGCATTGTTGAACGATTTCGACTTCATCTGATAAAAAAAAAAACACGGAAGGAAAACAAAGATATACTGCAGGACAAAAAAGACATATATAGAGAAAGAGATAAAGAAAGCCAAGACGTGCACGCGTAGACACTCCTATGGCGGACGATGCGTCGCTATTTCGGGAACTTCGACGACGCCATCGGCCGCGGCAAGAGGGCCTGTTTTGCCTAAGTGCTCGCCGAGTACGCAGATGAGCCTCCCCGAACCCCTTTCCATTCCGTTCCATTACTCAGAGGCGGCACAGAACGTCCATTAGCAGCGACAAGCGTGGTCGCGAATGACTCCCGAGTCGCCGCGCTGCACGCCAGCGTCCCGGCGTTCGGCTCGAAAGTACGAGTATCGAAATGTCTAGATTAGGTCCAGGTGGGGGGGAGCTGACCGCCCATCGGCGGCGGAAAAGCGAATCGGCAAAAGCCTTTTTAGTTTGTTTTTTCGCTGCCTCGCGAGGACAGCTTCCAGCAGTGGTCTGCAGGTGCGGTGAGGTTAAGAAACACAATCGGAAGCAAATATTCCTATACTGGATGCGTTGGGAGGCAGCGCAACCACGGTGCTACTTGTACGACTGATTTCGCCGAAGTCGATTGTAAGATCATCCGGCTTGTCGATCCGTCAAACGATCCGCCGCGGTAGCTTAGCGCATATACGGCGCTGCGCGCTGCTGAGCCCTAGCAATCGCGAGATCGATGTCGGCCGCAGCCACCACACTTCGATGGAGGCGAAATGCAAAAAAAAATTTCGTGTATACCGGTTAGGTGCTCGTTAAAGAACCCCCGGTGGTCACGGGGTGCCTCATAATTTACGGTGTGCCTCATTACAGCAACGCGGTTTTGGCTCGTGAAACCCTAGAGTTTAATCTCCCCCCCCCCTTTTTTTTTTAAATGTCAATTGAACGGTACTTCGATGTATAAAATGAATGATTATTTCACTCGTGGTGAAATTTCTAGGTGACCCGGGCTCTGGCATAATGCAGCGATTCCTTCCGCTCGATTCTGTGCCGCTCTCCACTGATCTTATCTTTCTGTTCCTTTTTTTCCCGACCCCCAGAGTGGGGTAGCCAACCAGGCGTATTTCTGGATAACGTCCCTGCCTTCTCTCTCTATTTCCTCCTCCTCTCCTTTCTCCTCCTCCTCCTCCTCCGCTGATCCCTTTCATAACGCGGCCGGTGCGCCGCTTTGACCAGTGACGAAAGGCCAAAGGAAGGGCACTGAAATTTAATCGTTATGTTATCCTGGTAAAGGACTGCGGCAATAATTTACATCCGGGTCTCTCTTTGGAAGCAGAAATAGCAGACTGATTAAAAACTATCACATTCATTGTAAAGCCCATGCTGGCGTAGCAACCAGTGATGACGACGAATTCTTTTCTTCTCCTTTTTTTTTTTCAGCGTTGCACCCCAGCGTGCTTAACGAATTTAGAAGGGCAGTGGATTGCTTTTGCATTAAGGGTCCTTTGTTGGACTCTGAGCGATGGGATATTTCTCCCGGTCATTTCGTGCACCTGGGACGTCTAAGTATGCGACCAATATTATTTTTGTTTTCTCATTTGCGTGTTTGTGTTTCTATAGTAATTCAACGTATACGCCGGTCACTTGCCTGCTTCTAAAATAACGCCTAAGTGACACGGTCAGCGGTTGAAATGATGTTGTCCACTTCCGCGCTTTATAATTTATATAAAGGATATCCTGGCGCGCTTGTCGGTGTGCCACGATTACGTATGTCACACAACGCGTCCATCGCTAGCAGTCCGCACACGCTGCGGTTAAGCTACTCGGGCGAGTCGCGCGGCGAAAGACCCCGAACGCATAAAAGCGCAGGCACATTGCGTTACGTGCGTTTTGCCCATAACATACGCAACCGCATCGGACGCACCAATCGCGAGTGGCGCTGGTTTACGCTCCCACGGAGGGGCTACTAAGTTAAGCACACATGCACACTAACGTCCCAGAAAGTGGATGGAAGCCAACCGTCTCCGTGCGTCGCCCGCTTCATGAGAAGTATCACGTTGAATCACCGGAATGTTCCGCAGAACACTATCCGTCGCTTACACAGTCCCAATTCGTCATTGCAATTGCAGTACACGGCCAGATCTCCCTCGACAAGACGCAACACTGCTGCGTTGGCTGCGAGTCGGAGCAGCCTTCACTAATTCATACAACCACCTTATTCGAATGGTTGACTCACCCGTGCGCGCTCAGTGGAGATGCGGAGAAAATATCGAGCACCTATTCTGCTATTGTTCTCGCTTCGACAAATAACGGCATACTCTGCAGTGTGTCACCTCGAGTATAGAATGTACGGTATAGGTGTACGGTGTACAGTTTTACCGAAGCAAAGGTCTCAGGAGTCTGACCTCACGTCGTCAGACCAGCAAGCCACGTTAGCTCTTCCACGGCATACAGTAAAACCTCGCTATAACGAAGTTGAAGGGGGAGCCAGAACTACTCCGGTAAATTCATTACTCGGTTATATCAATTGTTGCTTGACTGCAATACGAATCCCTTAGCTGATTTAAACGGGAATTTTCCTTACTTCGTTATAACCATTAATTCGTTATGTCCCGCTTCGTTATAACGAGGTTTGGCTGTAGCTTAAATTGACAAACTTGAGCTTCCGGCTGTTTACACGCCGAACCCTGCATATATATCGCTCGTCATGAATTTGTACTCCTGTCGTCTCTCTATCTTTCACTCCCCATGCCTGTCCCCATCAGTGTAGGGCAGCATGCTGGACAAAGTCTATTTAGTCTCCCTGTATTTACTTACTTTCCCCTTTTCATTCTTTCTTCATGCGGGAGTTGTGGTTTCGGTTTCAACAAGCGACAAGTAACTTTCCTTTTCCCAATTTCATCTACCTTTTCCTTTATTTATTTATTTTGTTTATTTTCAATACCCTAAAGGATATGAGACTTATCGCAAATTTATAGTTTATTTCTCAATAATTCTACATTTAAATAGGAAAACGAGAATTAAATTATCCTATGCTTTCTTTACCTTCAGTGTCTTAGTGTTACAGGGTTATAAAAAAGGCCGAGCTCCTCGGTGCAGCTTGTTCTTATTGCACAGATCGTGATGTTTCACAGGCATGTTTGATAAGGTAATTCGAAATATCTTAAAACGAGCTAAACCACTGGTTGCAATAGGAGTCCCCCTAACGTGGTAAGCACCACAGTTACTGGGACCACCACCACCACCACCATCATCGCCGTCGTCAATCGTAGATGGTAACCTGCAGCGGTGACCAGTGGCTACGGCATTGCGCTGCTGAGCACGAGGTCGCAGGTTCGATCTCAGCCGCGAAGGACACATTTCAATGGCGATGAAATGCAAAAAAACGCCCATGTGCTGAGCCTTGGGTGCCCGTTAAAGAAAGCCAAATGCTCAAAATTTAATCTGGAGCTCTTCACAGCGGCGTCTCTCATGGTCCCTAGCGGTCTTGCTCTGAGTCATTAACATCAATAAATAAATAAATAAATAAATAAATAAATAAATAAATAAATCAATCAATCAATCAATCAATCAATCAATCAAAATTGATGCCGAGCGAACGGAAGCAACAGTAGCAATGTAATGAAAGTTCGCTATCACTATAACGGCTGCAACTTGCGCTCGCAGAGCGCCACATTCAGAGGTCAGGAGTTTACGATTCGGCAGCGCTGGCCGGTAGAAACGGACTCCATCATTTTCTTATACAGCAGTTATAGCAATCTCTTATCTCGAATCGAAGCGTACAGAGCAGAGCTAACTATCAGCCCGACTAGTGTCATTTCCGGGCACAGCGCAGCCAGCATGATCGCCCTCCGTGGAACGGCAATCAAGCGCGTTCAGCACACACGACTGCCAGACGTATGGTCAGGTGGAAAGGGCTGGTTGTTGGGCAGCTGCATCCTTTCTGCAAAGCATTCCTGTGCGTACGCACACACTCCTTTCCAAAAGAGTTCCGTGCAGTGGATCGGGAAGTATACCGTTATATCATAGACAGAAAAAAAAAAAAACAAGTATAAGAAACACACGAATGTTCGAGCGCTCCACCAAAATTGCTCGCTGGGGGAGCTGACACATGCTATTCCAGCTTCAGTGGACGGTGGCCATTCGAGTCCACCCACAAATATCTCTCTCTTCGATGCACCTAAGCCCCATTACTGCCCGTTGCGAGAAATTCCCAAGGCCGTGTTAGAGCACAGTCACGAGTCTTCAAGCTGCGAAGACGCGCACACCTCGCGTAAACCGAGCAGCGCGATCGGAGCCCTTGAAAAGCGCGGAACGTTGGGGAAGCGCCGCGGAGTCGTATCCCACTACGAGTGCCTGCAGAAAACGACCGAGAAACAGGAGCCCTGGCATAGGAGACCGGAGTTCCTCCGGCTTGGAGATCAGCTAGACGGACGAATGCAGCTCGTCTGGCCTTTCGGTATGCAGCCATCGAAAGGCCCGTGTGGTCTGTGCGTAGTCCGCTTCTGGCGAACTCCTTTCCTTAAGCTGCGAAGCAATAAATTACGTTTCCGAATGGAGCAGCACTCTGACGTGGTCGTGTCTAGCTCCCAGTGAGCGCGCGAAGGAGTAGATGTTGATTGATTGATTGATTGATTGATTGATTGATTGATTGATTGATTGATTGATTGATTGATTGATTGATTGATTGATTGCGTGCGTGCGTGCGTGCGTGCGTGAGTGAGTGAGTGAGTGAGTGGCGTATGTTAGCGTGTGAGTGCAGCCTCGGAATTGACGCACTACACAGTATTCTCGCTTACGGGAAACCGACGAAATGAAGGGCACGACCCGATTCACACCAGTATTCGAATTAAGAGTCTGCGACAGGTGGACTTATGCAGTAGACCTGCCCGAGATACGCGTATACGCCCTCCTCTCCCCCCTTCCCCCTCACCTCAATCTCTCACTCGTTCCTCAAGCGATCGGCTTGTGGCACACAGATGCACCGAATTACAGACATCCCGAACGCTCGGCCGGCGACGGGATCAAGGGGCCAGAGCGGAGGCAGGGCTAACCAAAACGTAACAGCACACATCGCAAGAGATACCCCTTCCGCATCGGCCCATCTCGCGCTGTTTGAATCCCCGGGACACACACACACACACAGAGAGAGAGAGAGAGAGAGAGAGAGAGAGAGAGAGAGAAAAGAATTAAATAGAAATCAAGCGCCGTGGCGGCCGCCTCTTCCTGCCACCGAGGCGAAGGCATGCATGCGATCCTCCGCAGCAGAGGCGCGGTACGCGGAAAAGAAAGGCTTCGGGGCTGGCATTACAGGGTCATCCCAACGGACGCAGTGTACATACACAGCGGCGGAGAACGGCGATCTCCGATCGCCAAGGCGGCGAGGCACGCTGCCAATTCCTCCGCACTACACTACCGCCTCTCCTTTCCTCCCCGAACCTCCCTCACCTTCCTCCAGCCGCCGCTGCCGCCGTAGACGGAGCACCTAAATGCGCTTCACGCCTAAATGGAAACCATTACGGCGCCGGCCAACGCCGCTGCCGCGCCCGCCGAGAAGACACGAAGACGAAGACGGCGCGACGATGGTGCGCGACGTTGGCCCGTGCGCGTAATCCCCCCTCCCCCCCCCAAATCTTTCCTCCCACTGTCATTGTGTTTTTTCTTTCCCTTTGTTTCTTTTCTATAATACATTTCATTCCTGTGCAGGCGTTCCAGCCCCGCAAAACACATGCGACGTTCACGGCGCCGACGCGGTACGACGCCGCAGTTGTGGCGGAGACGGCGTTTTCTTTGCTGCCTGACGAGCTCAAGGCCGGCCGCATGTAAATGGGACGGAACGGTACCCGTCTGGCTCAGATATGCACGGGCTTCGGTACGTATATACATGACGACTGCGAGTTGTGCAGCGCCTGCTATATATATATATATATATATATATATATATATATATATATATATATATATACGTACTATTACTACACGGCGTATGCATAACGTATGAGCGGCGGACTAATGCGAGACAGAAATGCGCGATGTTCGATGCTGCAACAAAGAAGACAAAAGGGGTTTGGGCCTCGGCGACTGGCCCTGGTCCAAAACTGTAGCATTGTCTGGAAGGTTCGAACAACGTCATTGCCATTACCCCTTCGGCCCTCAACGCGTTCATTGCTCATCGACAGAGCGCACTTGCGGTTCGATCTGTACGCACAAGAAAGTGTACTGATACTGGTAACTGCATGCGCTACAACGCGATTGTTAATTTAAGCTTTCTTACTGCGTTTTATCTACGCTTGCGCGACTTTGAGCTCCTGCTTTCCTTTTATCTCTCTCTTTCTCTCTCTTTGAGAATTTTGAGAATAAAACACGCAATAACACGATTAATTCACCGGTAAGTGGAACAATGCATTTCAACTAGTTTTGCATATATGACGCGTTACGAAGAACAAAGCCTGCGCCGTGGAGTCTGGTCTGGACGTCTTGACGTAGGAAACAGATACCGACATTAAAGAAAGAAAAAAGAAGAAAGACGTATTGACCATATTACAAGGCTATCAGTGTTTCGTTGTGTCTGGTTCTTGTCCTCCGTGTCCAGCATTCGCACTGTTCTATTTTTCTTTCATGTATTGCCGACAAGAACGTGTACACGTTTCACAGCAGAAAATTTAGGCAGAGGATTACAGCTAAGGTTTCTAGCGCGTAAAGAACCTTCGTATAGTGAGCCGTCAGAGACGTCCACATACACCTCTTGCACGTAGCCGAACAATTAAGAGAGGATTCTCAGAAATAACAGCGGTTCAGCCGTAAACGTCCCTAGTACAACCGTTGTTCATCACTCGCGCGTATATTGTTAGTATATTCGAGAACCCCACACAATTTTGCATCGTTGTCGCGATGTTTGAGTTACAGAACAACGAAACAGTTGCCTACACCTTCGTTTCAACTTGGATCTCCTACCACGTCTTTCCTTGCCAAATCACCGGTGTCGTCGTAGGGTTCATTAATGCCTTCGCGGCCGAGTGTAATTCCACAATATGCGCGAGTGCTTGTGCTCGGTTTTCGTTTGGCGAAACAGATTGCTGTCTTGGCGTCGCGCAGATGCTGCCATTCCGTAGACGTGCCGCAATGCCGCACGCATCACATACATCAGACACGCGTACGGCTCAAATATTTGAAGCATCACACAATATAAAAAACGAAAACAAAAATGTAATACAGGAAAACTGAGGGAAAAGTATAACAATGCATCTGCATGACGCATGCCGTCGCTATGGCCCTGACGGAACTGAGATGCGTGGCAGTTAATCGACTCGGATGGCAACGCAGTTGCGTTTGTCCATCTTCATACGCTCGGTCTTTATCTCGTCATACCATTCGGTCTCGTCATAAGAAGCCAACAAACACTGACACCAAGGACAACATAGGGGGAAATCACTCGTGCTTAATAAATGAAATAAAGAAACGATAAATGAATGGAAATGAAAGTGGATGAAAAAACAACTTGCAGCAGGTGGGGAACAAGGGGCAAGTTGTTTTTTCATCCACTTTCATTTCCATTAATTTATCGTTTTTTTATTTTATTTATTAAGCTCAAGTAATTTTCCCCATGTTGTCCTTGGTGTCAGTGTTTGTTGGCTTGTTATGACTAATAAAAATCGGGGCCTCTCAGTTAAACCCCTTTTCTTCTCGTTCATTCGGTCTCGTGTTCTTTGACGCAACGTTCTCTAACAGCCAAATAAGCATATGGCGGCAGCCGGAAAATTAACTTTCCTGAATCGAAAGCTTTCAGGGGACGGTGTCACTAAATTTGGTTAACACACCAATAGTTAGCATTTGGTCACCACTCGCACCACCTCCACCACCGGCCGTCTGTTAACATTTTCTATTCGACGCTCCGAACATATTCCTAACAGACCCTTTTTAGCCGACGTAGAGTTAGATCGGTGTTTCTGATAAGTAGTCCTGTAACAGTTATGTATGATGTGGACCCGCGCATGTCCTGTGCGCAGTGCACGGAACTAGAAAGGAGGTGTGCGTTTGGACCTAGCATTAATTTAGTTCGCGGATGGCGATCGATAACTAATGGATGAGGACTAAGAAGTGTGTACATTATTAGTTAGCGGCAAGGACAGACATCAAGTGAACCATATCCGTTGCGGCGCTACGTTTACTAGTCTCGTCGTAGTATTTGTTTACCAGCTTATACGGCCGATAAAACTACTATCCTTAATTCTTACAGCTTTCTACTAATTTGCTATCGCAATCGGTGCTTCGCCTTTCGGGCGGAACTGCGATTTTTTTTTTAACAACGAAAGTTCTACAGTTGTACCAGCATGCTGATCAACGACAGTTACACGGTTACGCGCGGATTGACTCCGAAAATTTTGGCAACGACTGCACGTGCTTCGGGACACCCGTACAGGAAGGCCATGGCCTCTCGCACGCAGACATTTGAGCCTATGCGAAGCAGGCAGCAACCTCTTAGCATTCAAAGCACTTCAAGAATCTCAAGTTTTAACCATTCATTGCTGAACCGCTCGACTGGAGGATCCAGTAGAAAGTCGCGCCGGTTTCCTTTCCAGACGGCAAACTTCGCGCGACTCTACCGTGAGACTCTTTAACCCTCGCTGCTTCAGTGCAGGGTAGCAAACCGGGTGCCAACCTTGTCTAACTCACTACCCCCCCCCCTCTCTCTCTCTGCGCTCCCTGCAGCCACACGACCGCAAAACGGGGCACCGAACCACACCCGCACGGTGTGGAAGTCGAGCGGTGGTGGGCCGCGGCGCAAAGGAGAGCGCGCGCCGACGTCAACCGCGCGTCCGAGGTGTGCACACGCGCGAAAAATAATCGCCATGCCGAGTGTATACTCCGTGACGACGGCGGCGTTGTCTCGAGCACGGCTTCAGCGAAGAGACATTCGGCTGTTCCTTCTCCCGCTGCTGCTGCTTCTGCATGCCAGCCAGCCAGCCAGCTGTGTAGCGACGCCTGTCCTTTCTTTCTTTCTTTCTTTCGTGCCTGCCTGCTGTGCGCGACGCGACCGGCATGCGACAAGAACAAGCGAGCGAGCTAGCGGGGCTGCACAGTTGCTGCAGTACCTCATACGAGACGAGCAAAAGCGGTGGCGGGCGTGGACACGCATACGGAGATGACTGGGTGCGCCGAGACGACGACGACGTCGTAGTTCGCTGCCCCTACACACACGCACACGTCGACTTCGTGTGCGGCGTGCGTCACGCCGGGAAGACCGACTGCGCCGAGACGTGTGGCTTCCTCGCTTCGAGCGCGCTTAAGTCGCTGCAGGAGGCGGCGACGACGACGACGACGGTCGTACGGTACGACGCGCGGTGCGAGAGCGATTGACCGAGAGGTCGACAATGTCACCGTGTATAAGCCTATATATAGTCCACGATCCGAGACAAAGAGATCCGCGCCTCTCCTATCGCGTTCACTTCGGGTCTCAATCAAAGTTCATGAAACTCTACTTTCCTTTGATATTTATCTACCATTTAAATATAAAAAGAACGGTAGGCCGGGACGAACTCGGAAGGTGACACTGAATAAGGATAATTAAGTTTAGCTGTACCAGTAAATTTCGCTTCCGCAAATGGTAAAACGGCCGCTCCAAACGTGACAGCAGTCTCGGCAAGTCAGATGCAGGAATGAAAGACGCGAGTGGGGCGCCTCCGCCGTGAAGTTCCTGCAACACGTCACCGTGACGTCACGAGTTTTCGTAGCGTCTAGTCTAGGTTAACCCTTGGCCAGCCTGTTGTTGCAATATAGCGATATATATATATCCAATTGCAGCTCACAAACCTAAACTCACTTACAACAACCTAAAGTCATTTATGCAGCAAGAACGCGCTAGCGTGTCGCTACCGACGAGGCGTGCACACTAGCAAGAAGCCCATGCGGCTGCATCCGTTCAGGTGCGTAAATTGAAGTCGCCACCTCTGCAATATCGACTGTTTCACAGACTGCCATAAAGGTGCGATACGGTTCTCCAGCCGAGTCAGAGGTTGTTCAGTGCGAAAACATACGAATATGAAGGTATTACTGTGTGCTAGATGCCTATTTTAGATTTAAAAAATTAAGTAAATGAGTCTACAAGTCTCTGCTGGAAAGCAAATGGTGCGAGCAATTTCAGGAGTTCTTAACTCGCATAAAAGTATTTCTAACTGCAATCCGAAAGTGCTTCTCGGGCGAAAGAAATTAGGCTAGAAGAACATAATTGTTTATTGGCAAAGAATGATAAGAACACATTCTATAGGAGCCCTAGACACAACCAAACAAATTTCCAGAAGTTCTCAAGCGTCTAAAATGGCCAAATCGTTAAACCGAGAAGAGCACACAAATCGTATACAGCGCAGACACGTCAGTGCGACGTTTCGGATTTCAAGCATATTTTTTCATATTTATCGCCGTTAGAGCTCACGAGGGTTGCAACGCGGGCTTGGTGGTAATACATCTTCAAGCGGTGTACGGTAGCGCGATTAAAAGACGGGACAAAAGAAGTCACACAGGGACACACACACAGCGCTACCGTAGGTATCAGCTGTGTGTGTCCCTGTATCTTTTGTCCCATCCTTTAATCGCGCTATCGTACACCGCTTGAAGCCGTTAGAGCGCCAGAATAAGTTTCGTTTGCTTAGAACGTAATGTGTTTTTTTCCCCTTATTTCAGTAATACACAGGTAACAAAACGAGAGGAGACGTTGTCAAAAATCGTGACGTCACGAAAATCTGGTACAAGAACTACTTCGATGGAGCTTATCCGCCGGTCTCCTGCAGCCGCGATTTTTTCTGGATCCCACAACCCATCCTCTAACAGTAAGAGTGGCCTTAGGCGGTATTTTCGAAACGTAATTTGCTCTAATACAGCTTTCAGTTAATGTTCCCGTCTGTGGTTCTTTCGAGTCGAGCGCTCCAACGATTCGACGAGATTCGTGGCAACATGTGGAGCAAAAATAAACAATCTATGACCAACTCGGGCTGCTCGTAAAGCGCTTGGCGAAAAATGCGGGACACTTGAATTGCATTCCATCATATAACGATGAGGTCCGCCGCGGTGTGAAATAAAGTAAAATCATAAGTGAAGTTTGAAAGCTTAATTAATGTGCACACTAAACATTTTACACCTTTATAGGTGTATAAAGTGTGCTCGATTGTCCCATGGATAACACGCTCACACTTAAGGGTAAGATCAAATCGTTGGTGAGGACCAATGAAGGCATATCTCGTTTGCGGACTTTTTTTCTGGCAAGTAAAACTGACGCCATCTTTCAAAACTGTCGCCGTCAAATTCTCTTGTCCGACATTGCTGCGCGCCGCAGGACAGTACGAATTACTGTGCAGTTTTAAACCGCACCTTTTCCCATAGCACGCCTACTTCGAACTCGTTGTCGTGCGCAGTGAAAAATGTTTAAAAGCCCCATAGCGTAGCGATGTCCCCTATGGGTCATCCTTTAGGCTGAAATGTTCCTCTTTTTCCTTTTTTTTTTCAGCGTAGCAACATCCGTTACCGGTTACAGCAAAACGTTCACTTGAACTGTAGCCTGAAAGATACGTTAAGGTTGGACGAGCAAGACTGCGTGCAGGCCGGGTCAGAAAAAAAAAATTTCGCGTGAACAAAGCAAGCAACTTTTATATGTAGCGCAGCGATTGTGCTACATTAAGCCTACAGCAGATTGGAACCACCTGCCCCCATGTATTGCCTATAGAAAGAAGATCCTGCGGCCTCCCAAGACGTGACGAAAAATTTTCTGCGTGTGTAACTTGAACACGTTTGCTTATCTTTGTGCTTTGAATGTGCGTTTCTTTATGTATGTGTGCTTTCTTTTCCTTTGTTTTTTTTTTTCTTGATTTCATCCGCAACTTTAGATTCTGTTCTTCTTGGACCATTGTTGCGTTTCGCCTGCGACACGTGGTTTTGCCGGCGCGACTGCGGCGGGGCGGCAGACATTTTGGCCCGATCGTCGTCGCCGCAACACTCATCGCCAGGTGTTTCCAGGCGCGACTGCGGCGATGCGACCGCCTAGGGATCATCCTCGCATTCCAGTCATTGTGCCCGAAACAGGCGATGCCAAAGCAGGGATCTCATTCCAGTCATTGTGCCCGAAACAGGCGATGCCAAAGCAGGGATCTCGTTCCAGTCATTGTGCCCGAAACAGGCGATGCCAAAGCAGGGATCTCGTTCCAGTCATTGTGCCCGAAACAGGCGATGCCAAAGCAGGGATCTCATTCCAGTCATTGTGCCCGAAACAGGCGATGCCAAAGCAGGGACCATCCTCTCATTACAGTCATTGTGTCCGACCGGCAGCGCCACGACAGGGTGCTACGAGATCGTGCTCGACATGGTGCTACGGCATCGCTACGACAGTGTGCGTCACCATTAGCCCATTGTACATTCACGTGCTCGTCTTTTGAGGGGTTCCTTCTTGCCCTCAACTGCGAGAGTATAAAAACAGCTGCCCCCGGACGCCAAAAGGAGGGCTCCGATTTCTTCTGTTGAGTGAAGTGCTCTCCCGTCTCTCTACTTCGGTCAACCTGACCGCCAACTCTTTGCGATGTTAAAATAAACCAGTTGTTTTGTTGTTACCAGTCGACTCATGCTTTGCCGGGACCTTCGGATGCTTCCAGTTGTACCCCAGGCCGCCAGGCCAACGCTACCCTTGGGGCTTGCGACCCAGGTACAACCACGGGCGTCAGCGCCGAGTTCCCAAGAGATCGTACCAGCAGTCCGATCCAAACCATCTGGTTGGCAGCGGTGAGATCGCCTACGACTTCAAACAACTGTCTGCCAGCGGTGAGATCGCGACAACGGAGGCCAGCAGCGAAGAGATGCAGTTGACTGTATGCTGAGCAGCTCAACGACGATCCGGGAGCAGTGCAACGAGCCCTGTGTGACGACTGGTTGCCTGCAGCGGAACGACTGCGCGGAATTCCTGCCTGCGAGGTTTGGTGAGTGCGGGACTTTCTTCTTCTGAGCTTTGCCAGGCTTTTGTTAGTGTTAGAAACAGAGCTGGTAATTGTGGTTGTCGTTGCTGCCGGGTTAGTTGCGGCAAGACAATAATAGGCAGTAGAGAAAGCAGCATTCAGAGCAGCCATGGATTTGAAGTCGTTGCGCAAACCGAAATTGTTGGAGCTTGCAAGAGAGTTGGGTCTGGATGTCTCGGACAAACTCAGAAAACCAGAACTGATAAAGGCTATTCTTGAGTTAGAGGCTGAGGATGACGAGCTGTCGGAATGCTTTGAGACCATTGAAGAGAGGGAGACTGCAAAAAGACAGGAGCGCGAACTTAAAGAGCAAAAAGAAAAAGAAGAGCGTGAACTTAAAGAACAGAAAGAAAAAGAAGAACGTGAACGTAAAGAACAGAAAGAAAAAGAAGAGCGTGAACGTAAAGAACAGAAAGAGCGAGAGCAACAAGAGCGTGACCGTCAACACGCTTTGGAAATGAAGCGTCTTGAGGTAGAGATGGAACGCGCTCGTAATGGAAGTCAGGCACACGGTGCAGGAGAACGCGTATTGTTCAAAATGACTGACCTGATGCGGCCGTTTAAGCTTGGAGAGGACATTGGTTTGTTCCTGGTTAAGCAGGGGTTCTCTCGGGAAACGTGGCCACAGCGCTTGCTCACTTTGTTACCCGGCGAGGCGGCCGACGTAGTCGCTCGCTTGGATAGAGAGGAGGCAGAGGATTTCGACACAGTGAAATCGAGTCTTCTAAAAAAGTACCGGCTGTCTGCGGAGGCGTTCCGTCGGAAGTTTCGGGAAAATGAGAAAGGCAGAAGTGAGTCATATACAGAGTTTGCGTATAGGCTTATGTCGAACATGCAGGAGTGGCTCAAAGAAGAGAAAGCGTTTGGTGACCACGATAAAGTTCTGCAGTGTTTCGGGCTAGAACAGTTTTATAGTCGGTTACCGGAGAACGTGCGATACTGGGTCTTGGATAGGCCAGACGTTTGTACGGTGGCTAAAGCCGCTGAGCTAGCCGAGGAGTTTGTGACGCGTCGAGCTCGCGGAGCTAAGGACGGTCAAAAGGGTGAATTTGGCTCGAAGTTTGAGAGGCCGAGGTTCACGCCCATGAGATTAAAGGGGGACACGCGTAGGGAGGATGCGAGTGAAAGCAGTCCGACCAAACGTAAAGAGACGGCGGCAGCCAAACGCAGAAAGCGGTTCGAGATGAGGCGAGCGCGCGTTTGTTATACGTGCCAGAAGCCGGGTCACTTTTCGGCGCAGTGTCCGGAAACAACACCAAAAGTTGTGTTTTTTTCAATAGGCAGCACTGACGAGAACATGAAGCTTCTCGAGCCTTACATGCGAGACCTCCTCGTGAACGGGAAAGAGTGCCGAGTGCTTCGCGATTCCGCAGCTACGATGGATGTAGTTCACCCATCTTACGTAGAACCCCATATGTTCACGGGCGAGTGCGCATGGATCAAGCAAGCCGTGGAAGCTCATAGCGTGTGTCTGCCGGTAGCAAAAGTGCTTATTGAAGGACCTTTCGGAGCGCTTGAGACAGAGGCGGCAGTGTCATCTATGCTGCCACCCCAGTACCCGTACCTATTTTCAAACAGGTCCGATCACCTCCTGCGCGAGAAGGGGCTTTTGTTTGGTGAAGCTAGTGTTCAGGCCTTAACCAGATCGAAGGTTCGGGAGCTCGCTGCAAAGGCGGTAGTTGCGGGGCCGACGTTATCAAACAACGAAAAAGGGTCAGAGGCGCAGCAAGCTGATATTCAGAGCACGCCCGAACTGAATAAAATTGAGTCTGTAGCGTTGAAGGCGCCAGATACTGGAGAGGAAAATCCCGATTCGGGAAAGTTAGAAGAGCTATCTACTGATTTGCTCATCGCGCCTACGTCAGACGGACTTGATAGGTTGCTAAAAGTCAGCCGGTCGGCTTTGATAGCCGAGCAAAAAAAGGATGGCAGCCTGGAAAACGTGCGCTGCAATGTCAAAGAAGGTATCGCCAGGAAAACTGCGCGTTTTGTGGAAAGAGGTGGAGTCCTGTACCGGAAGTATCTAGACCGAAGAGGAGTGGAGTTCGATCAGCTGATCGTGCCTCAATGCTATCGTCAGGATCTGTTGCGCTTGTCGCATGGGGGTTCGTGGTCCGGACACCTAGGAGTTAAGAAAACTAAGGACCGTCTCTTGCAAGAGTACTATTGGCCAGGGTGTTTTCGGGACGCAGACCATTTCGTGAGGACATGTGACACTTGTCAGCGGGTGGGCAAACCAGGGGACAAATCAAGGGCGCCGTTGAAATTGGTACCTATCATTACGGAGCCTTTTAGACGGCTCGTTATTGATACTGTGGGACCTCTGCCGGTAACAGCCACGGGGTACAGACACATTTTGACTGTGATCTGCCCAGCGACAAAGTTCCCTGAAGCAGTGCCGCTTAAAGAACTCAGCTCAGTTGAGATAGTTAATGCACTACTGTCCATATTTGCGCGAGTTGGTTTCCCTGCGGAAATCCAATCAGACCAGGGCACAGTGTTTACTAGCGCTTTGACGACAACTTTTCTCGAAAGGTGTGGGGTAAAGCTGTTACACAGCTCAGTGTACCACCCACAGTCGAATTCCGTTGAGAAGCTCCACTCCGTCATGAAGCGCGTGTTGAGAGCGTTGTGTTTTGAACATCGAACTGACTGGGAGCTGTGTCTGCCTGGGGTGATGTTTGCTTTAAGGACCGCGCCGCATGCGGCTACGGGGTTTTCGCCAGCTGAACTGGTGTACGGTCGCTCGCTTCGATCTCCGCTTCGCATGCTTCGAGAATCGTGGGAAGGTAGGGGCGACGACCCAGTCGTGGTGGAGTACGTACTTAAGCTCCTCGAACGCTTAAGAAGGGCACAGGAGTTGTCAGGTGAAGCAATGACAAAGGCCCAGCAGAGGGCCAAGGTTTATTATGATCGGACAGCCAGGGCCCGTCGTTTTGAGGTGGGCGATGAGGTCATGATATTGCGCACATCGCTAAACAATAAACTAGACGTGCAGTGGGAGGGCCCAGCGCGAATTGTTCAGAAACTGTCGGACGTTAACTACGTGGTAAGTCTGCCAGGAAAGCGGAAAGCACAGCAAGTTTACCACTGTAATCTGCTCAAACCTTATAGACAAAGGGAAGCAGTGGTGTGCATGATGGTAAACGTTCCTGAAGAGCTTCCGGTCGAGCTTCCAGGACTAGGTTCAGTGACGAACAGGGAAGACACCGGTCAAGTCATTAGTGACCTTATCAGTAAAGCACCGCTGTCGCCTGAGCAGAAAACCGAACTACACCAGCTATTACAAGAGTTTCAAGGTCTGTTCTCTGAGAGGCCTGGTAGGACTTCTGTACTTACTCATGATATAGAACTTACCTCCCCAGAGCCAGTACGATCCAAGGCGTATCGGGTGTCACCCCGCCAGAGCGATATTATGGAGGCTGAGGTAAAGAAAATGCTACAGCTCGGTGTTATTGAGGCAGGTGAAAGTGATTATACCTCCCCTTTGATATTAGTTGAGGTACCGGGCAAGGAACCTCGTCCTTGCGTCGACTACCGCAGGCTTAATTCCATCACTAAGGATCGAATTTATCCAATCCCTAACATCGAGGAGCGCCTTGAGAAAGTTAGTAGCGCTCAGTTTATTTCCACCCTAGATCTTGTCAGGGGTTATTGGCAGGTTCCACTTACAGAAGAGGCTAGTAGGTATGCGGCGTTCATTTCACCAATGGGAACATTCCGTCCTAAAGTGTTGAGTTTTGGTTTGAAGAACGCGCCATACTGTTTTTCAAGCCTCATGGATAAAGTGTTGCGGGGACAGCAAGAATTCGCTTTACCGTATCTAGACGACGTAGCGATATTCTCCGCATCCTGGTCTGAGCATGTGGCACACTTGCGGGCAGTGCTAACCCGCCTGCGCGAAGCGGGCTTGACAGTAAAGGCTCCTAAGTGCCAGTTAGCACAGGCCGAGGTTGTCTACCTCGGTCACGTGATTGGTCAGGGTCGTCGCCGCCCCTCTGAAATAAAGGTGGCCGCTGTGCGAGACTTTCCGCAACCGCGCACAAAGACCGATATTCGGTCATTCTTAGGTGTCGCCGGCTACTATCAGAGGTACATCCCTAGGTACTCTGATATCGCGGCTCCCCTGACGGATGCTCTAAGAAAAACAGAGCCTCAAACAGTCGTCTGGGACGAGACAAAGGAAAAAGCTTTTAGCGCCCTAAAGAGTGCCCTAACAAGCCAGCCTGTGCTACGATCGCCAGACTATACAACAGGGTTCATTGTTCAGTGCGATGCTAGTGAGCGAGGCATGGGCGTTGTACTGTGCCAACGGGAAAATGGAGAAGTAGAACACCCCGTCCTGTATGCTAGTCGTAAGCTGACCAGTCGTGAGCAGGCGTATAGCGCCACCGAGAAAGAGTGTGCATGTCTCGTGTGGGCCGTTCAGAAATTGTCCTGCTATCTAGCCGGCTCGAGGTTTATCATTGAGACGGATCACTGCCCTCTCCAATGGCTGCAGACCATCTCTCCCAAAAATGGCCGCCTCCTGCGCTGGAGCCTCGCTTTACAACAATATTCCTTTGAGGTGCGTTACAAAAAGGGGAGTCTCAACGGTAACGCCGATGGCTTAAGTCGAAGCCCCTAACGTAGGAATCAGCCTCAAAATTGTTTGTTACTGATGTTTTTCTTCCTGAGGCAGGATTTTTTTTAACATATTGCTTTTGTTTAGTGTTTCAAAGTGATGATATGCTTTCTAGTGCAATTTTTCAATTTGTGGACGCGTTCTGAGTGATGCTAGACTACTGTAAGGAACTAGGCAGTGGTATAAAAAGGGGAAAGAGCCTGGCAGGGCTTAG
This sequence comes from Dermacentor variabilis, assembly GCF_050947875.1. NCBI lineage: Eukaryota > Metazoa > Arthropoda > Arachnida > Ixodida > Ixodidae > Dermacentor > Dermacentor variabilis. The sequence continues at coordinate 38,442,101 of NC_134577.1, forward strand.
TGAGGGTTGTGCCGTGCTTGCTGACTGAGCGGTTGAGTTTCAGCGTAGTTCTAACGCTTGCCGGGAACGAGAACAAAAATGTGAACTCTCCCGAAGTCACTTTGCAGTGTCCCGTGCGAACCTGAACGAGAGAACGAGGCCTTCTCTGTGCGCTGCGCTCAAGAAACGTCGAGGGACGCCCGACTTCGGTTATGAGCATCATCGAGCGACATCCCTCCGGACAGCGGATGCAGTCCCCTGTCCATCGGGATCTCCTTCCCCCGGCGGGGCGGTCTGTTGCGTTTCGCCTGCGACACGTGGTTTTGCCGGCGCGACTGCGGCGGGGCGGCAGACATTTTGGCCCGATCGTCGTCGCCGCAACACTCATCGCCAGGTGTTTCCAGGCGCGACTGCGGCGATGCGACCGCCTAGGGATCATCCTCGCATTCCAGTCATTGTGCCCGAAACAGGCGATGCCAAAGCAGGGATCTCATTCCAGTCATTGTGCCCGAAACAGGCGATGCCAAAGCAGGGATCTCATTCCAGTCATTGTGCCCGAAACAGGCGATGCCAAAGCAGGGACCATCCTCTCATTACAGTCATTGTGTCCGACCGGCAGCGCCACGACAGGGTGCTACGAGATCGTGCTCGACATGGTGCTACGGCATCGCTACGACAGTGTGCGTCACCATTAGCCCATTGTACATTCACGTGCTCGTCTTTTGAGGGGTTCCTTCTTGCCCTCAACTGCGAGAGTATAAAAACAGCTGCCCCCGGACGCCAAAAGGAGGGCTCCGATTTCTTCTGTTGAGTGAAGTGCTCTCCCGTCTCTCTACTTCGGTCAACCTGACCGCCAACTCTTTGCGATGTTAAAATAAACCAGTTGTTTTGTTGTTACCAGTCGACTCATGCTTTGCCGGGACCTTCGGATGCTTCCAGTTGTACCCCAGGCCGCCAGGCCAACGCTACCCTTGGGGCTTGCGACCCAGGTACAACCACGGGCGTCAGCGCCGAGTTCCCAAGAGATCGTACCAGCAGTCCGATCCAAACACCATGTACCCGCCCCAAAGGCTCTGAAGGCAAATAAATAAATAAATAAATAAATAAATGCGAAAAAAGCGCAGGCAACGACTGCGTCGCACCGCGTTTAACAACACTGCAGACCGCTGAGCAGCTGAGGACACGGCGTCCTTTTTCTGCTGTAGGTGTGTTCCAATTCTCAACTCGGCATTACTCATTTCATCTTCGCTTCGCGGTGACATCAGACGCTTGGTGACGTGCGCAGCGAAAGGACAACACGGAGCGTCGGAAAGTCAATACGGAGCGTCCACTGAAGTAAACTTTCATTCAGCACGATGGGGGAGGAGCCGATTTAATTCCCAAGACGAATTTACTCCCGCCCTGGGTGAGCGGAATCGTCGCGTGCGTTGCAAGTTTGTCAACTTCGTCGCCGCACTTAATCCTCTGCTTTGCGCCGCTGCCTTTTCCTTCCATCAAAGCTGCTTTGTTACTCTTTAAAAGAAACCCTTTTTTTCTTTAACTTCACGATGTCTCTCCCAGCGACTTATTTAATTAATTACTGGATTAATTATTAATGAATGTGAGCAACATTAAGCGAAAGGGGACGGCGGTAAGATTAGAAATTCAGCGCGTGCTAGACGAGATTCTAGCTGAGATTAAGATGTGGAGCTAGACGGATCATGAATGCGTGCAACAGGTCCCTGGCCCTTTTGCTTAACGCTACGCCCATTCATTCATTCATTCATTCATTCATTCATTCATTCATTCATTCATTCATTCATTCATTCATTGAATGACGAAACTATCGTAAAAATAGCAGCAATCAAAGGTAAATTTAGCCTTGCATAATGCGCAAGTATCTATTTCTCCTTTTTATGCTTTGCTTCAAAAAATATTTTTTCGAGAAAAAGTAACCCAACAACGCTCACTTTGATGTCAGTCGTCTTCCCACGTAAAAATATGCGAAACAGGAAGGTTCTCGCTTTCTTTTTTTTTTTCACAATCACACCGGCTGCGCAATGTGAAGGATATATATGGAGGCTACAAAAGAACAAGGCTCCTCGTCGCAATTATATATATATATGTGTGTGTGTGTGTGTGTGTGTGTGTGTGTGTGTGTGTGTGTGTGTGTGTGTGTGTGTGAGAGAGAGAGAGAGAGAGAGAGAGAGAGAGAGAGAGAGAGAGAGAGAGAGAGAGAGAGAGAGAGAGAGAGAGAGAGAGAGAGAGAGAGAGAGAGCCCTAAGCTTTGACATATCGTATTCGTAAAGCCATCAACCAATGTCCTTTGATCTGTTAGTCAATTAAGCAGTCCAACCATGCAGCGCGGTCTCCTCGAGCAACGTGGCTAATTTTGGTAAATCCATAACTTGGACTCGGGACCAAATCATCTGAAATTCAGATGAGTTTCGTCATTCGATTGGATACGCTGTGGGGACCGTTTATTGAAAGCACGTTATGCGATGCAAATTAGCACCACGTGGCCACGCAAGCGAGAAATAAAATCTCAAACACGGATAACGAAGCGCGTGTTTAGTATACTATGCCGTGAGCATTGCTGACTTGTTAACCGCCCTGCGAGAATCAATGCATCGACTTGTTCTTGAATAAATTTCTCTGGTAGGAATTAATGCAGAAATCCTGCTATTCTCGAAAATGAGAGAGAGAGAGAGAGAGAGAGAGAGAGAGAGAGAGAGAGAGAGAGAGAGAGAGAGAGAGAGAGAGAGAGAGAGTTGTTTCCACATAAATGCACCAATCTGTCAAGTGTTAGAAATGCCTGTAACCACTAGAAGACTTGTATAACGGCTTGAGTCAGATAATGAGCACTGTGTTATGTATAACATTTGTTGCCTTAAAAAAATAATTGCAAGCGACTTACCCGGGTTTTGTTGCGGACTGCTTTATATTTGAGATGCTAGACTTCACCATTCATCATTCTTTCAAAGATTTGACGTTGTCAAACCGGCTACACGTTGCACTTGTTACGAATACGAACATTTCCGTCCATTCAATCAATCAATCAATAAATAAATGAATCAGTTATAACGGGTGCCTGACGCAAAGACTGAGGAAAATAGCTCTATTTCGTTAAAAGTACCGGTAAGACTCGTGTCAACGAAGTATTGTATGTAGCCATTTGCTTCTGCATCTTTTAGTATCGTGCACCACTATTATGTAACGAGGAGCAGCAGTCACCATTATAAGGTGACCACATGTGTTTTTATTCTTAATTCAATAAAAGAAATCACAACACTGTACGTGAGCTGCATATTACTACATGCCAGATTTCTGTGCGTTTTAACCGCATTTTGATACGTTTCGTTAACAAAATTTAAAATTAAAATTTAGACTAAAAACGAAAATGATGTTGGTTCTCGGAGGGTTCTTCTGTCGTCGAGTTACAGACTTCAGCATTGGGCGTCGAACGTTTGCGAGCCACGGGAGCTCTCAAAACTTCCGAGTTCACGAGCCGTTTATGACAGTAACCAATAAAGTGAATTTAATTCCGGGGCTCTTACGTGCCGAACCACGATTTCATCACGAGGCACTCAGCGCGCTGCAACATCCCACATACTGAATACCCAATACATCGAGGGACGATGGATGTCTTGCGCGGAAAGCAAGCTCCGGACCTATTTGGTTGCGTAAATCTTGCACGCCGAAGGGCGGGAACCACTAAACACTATGTCCCCAATCGGCTTTCTATCCGCGGAAGTGACCGACAGAGTGACATAAGTACCTCATTTCGCAGCTTAATTACAATCCTTCCCTTCTACACGACCTTTTACAGCGCGCGATCACCGTTGTCACAAGGGACGACAAACAGATCGGCAGCGTCCATGGCACCGTAGCGACCGCATACATGGGCGCGCACCCGTGCCCCTTTTAAGCTGTTGACGTGCACGGTGTTTGAACTGGGCGGCATGGCGTTTGAACCGCGCGTCGTGGTACATCGTTAATGCCTATGCGAGCCTGTAACGTTTATTTGCGCAGTTTGCGTGTTCGTGGTGTGCGCCGATCGTCTGATCTCTCATCGCACGCCGGCAGTACTTATATGTAACAGGCCGGCTGTTATACAGACCCGCCACCGTCATCAGTATCATCATCAACCTATGTTATCTCGAATGCAGGCTGAGCGCTTCTCCCGGCGATATCCAACCTGTTCCTGCAGTCTTGCGTAGACCAGCTCGGCCCAACGCCTGCAAATTACAGACCTGCATGCAGTGCCGGTATATAATGTGTGAGAAGAGTAATATTCTCTAACACCGATTGGAACAAGAATCGAATAGCGCTAGAAACGAGTCTAATCTAATATACACTACATTTCGAACGGACTTCGAATAAAGAGCGGGTGTTCTCGCCATTAATATCAAACGATGTGCCACACGCTAGTATTCAAAACGTTAAGTTTCTCACCATTACCCTTACACGTTATCGACCGTTGTTTATTTAAAGCACAAGTAGGGCCTTAGGCACAAATACAACGGTTCGCTCGTGTACCCAGGATCCATGATGAAGTTGGAATCGGTTGGCGTAGGGACAGGGGTAATCGGAGATCGCAGGGACAGGCCTTCGTCCTGCAGTGGGCATAAAAAATGATGATGATGATGATGATCCATGGAAACGTGCGAGTGATCGCAGTTTGGAGGCGATAGTCTGCCTCCCTGAGCAACGGAACATGTTCCCCTATATACGTAAAATTTCGCGTTTCATGTCTATTATGGTCGTCGCAATGAATTTTATCACGTTTTTTTAAATAAATTCTGTTGTTTCAAGTGCCAAAATCTCGATTTTATATGAGGCACGCCGTAGTGAGGGACTCCGGATTAATTTTGACCACCTGGGTTTCTTTATACGTGCACCCTATGCACGGTACAGAGGTGTTCTCGCATTTCACCCCTCACTGAATGCGGCCGCCGCGGCTGGGATTCGATCCCGCGACCTCGGGCTGAGTAGGACAACGCCACCGCCACTACGCCACCACGGCGGACAACATTACGCTTTCACTCCAATTTTATGTTTGATCGCGCACGCTCGAGCCCTCGAAATTACTCGAAAACTATTCGAAAAAAAAAAAAAAGCCGCATTTACGAATAATAACTGTTCGGCTCGAATAACGAAACGAATCGAATGATATTCAATTCGTTATTCGAATGTTTCCAATATTTCCACAACTCCACGATCTGCCCAGCTCCCATTCTTTCTCTCAAATATATGTTCAAGCTACACGCGTTCGGCGGCTATAGTCCATTCCGCATAACTTTCCGTTACGTCGGTCGTTGCACTGTCCTCGGCATCTCCTAAAGTTTTATTTCTTTTTTTAAAAAAATCCTCCTATCCTACTGCGACTGTCCTTAGTCAAGACAAATGCAACCTTGCACAGCTTCGAGAAACTGACAACCAAACACGAAGCCTTGTTCTGCTGCCAGACTACTGAACATTGAATCGTATCCGACCACTAAGACCCCCAATTATAAGAAGACTGACCGATTACAAGAAGTTACAATACCGGACACGAGTAACCCAACCAGTCACGCTCATAATATTTCTCCTAGGAGAAAAGCAGGAGAGACGATAAACACTTCGAGCTTCGAAGTTCGAAAGCGTCTCCCTCAACTATATAGGCGACGGCGCGTGACGTTTACGAGGCCGTGAAACGAAGATCTGCCTCATCGGGTGGTAAAATCAGTTTCGTCGCGTTGTATCTCAGCGGTAAACAACGCAGGCTGGCAAGGCCTAGAAAGGCGCAACGTAAGTTACCTGAGCCGTCTCGGGTTTAATGCATACAGTCAGTCGGCGTCTTCCATGAGCGAGTATTTGTGAAACCCGGATCCCTTTCACAAATTGAAATATACTCGACATTGCGGCCAGCAACAACATCACGTAGGAAGCGCGTTCAAAACGACACAAATTTCGGGAAGAAAACATTACGGTTGCTGGGAAAGGAGCAACGGGATGGATACAAAGTAAAAAATGCAAGCCCGAAGTTGAGGGAGACTCGGAAGCAATCCATTTACGGTTTACCATAGGCACGTTCTTTTAGAAAGGCGGCAGCGTCACGCGGGTTTTGGCGTCCTTGTCGGTTGATTGAATCGTGCGGGATTAGAAAACTCGCGCGTTCTAAAGATAGAACACAAAGCTACACACTCTCCGCGTACAGAGGTACGAGCACGATCTCCCGACAAGGAAACAAACTTTCCTTCCGCGTAATCCAACCAACTCGGAGGATTTCATCCTTCAAACTTAAGCCGTTAAGTGATTGAGCGTGCTACAGCGCGTACAAGCAAGCTTCAGCACGAACCTGCCTGATGGCGCTTTTCGAGATTCGAGCGAAACCTGTCCTTTTGAAAGCTGGTAAAACGGGCGCCCTCGTACGTAGAGTACAAGCGCTTTTTTAGAACTCGCCGAGATGGAAACAAATATCTCGGCAGCGGCATTTTCTGACGAAGGAGCTGATATTGCGGAAACATTTACTTTTTTTTTTTTTAGTGGCTTGTTCATGAACAAAATACATTTAGTATACTAGAGTTAAGCCGCTGCTATGCAGCTCTCCTGGGGTAGCGAACGGAGAGTTATTTGATGTCCGAAAAGCGATTAACGGTTTTTATCGTAATCGAAAGGGAGTTCAATAAATTATGCGTATAGGCATCTACGGCTGACACTTCCAAAGGTTGCCAAATCAAAACGTGCGCATCAATTAACCGTCATTCGGTTCACGACAGTGAAGAAATTCAGCTTTGCGGATAGCGCATGTCGTATAGTTAATGTGAATTTAAATTGCAAGACATCCACTTTCAGATCGCAGAGAGAGGGGGAAAAAAGAATTTAAGTAGAATCTCCTCAGGAAGTTATCCGAATGATGCATTAGCATTTCGCAGTAACGACATGGTGTTGAGCGCTCACACTCAAGACTGCTGGTAATCCTAGCACTGCTCAGTGGCTGCGGTTGTCTTGGTGACACTGCGATAAACGCGACAGCGCTGCGGCGACCCGCACTGCTGCGGATGGCGGCGCAACGGGGACTGATGAGGCAAGCACACTTCTGCAGGTGGCGGCGCCAGGTGCGCTGATGACGGCTTACTGATGATGGTTTACCAAAGGTGTACTTAGTGCGTCCCTTATTGCCCACGTCACGTGGTCACAGGGACGCGCTCATGCCACTACTCGCGCGTTCGTCGTCTTCTTCCGCAGCTGGCTGGCTTATATTGAAAGCAATCGTCTTACGCGAAAGAGGGACGAAGGAGGAACACACGGACAGTTTCCTCGTCGGATAACTGCGGAAATGCTTACCGCGTTTAAAAGGCTTCAGAGTTCTCGCGCCATTTGATCAGACACAGTAGACTGCGACTTACGGCGCAAAACTTCGTGGCATGCAAGATGACGCAGCGGATGTAGTTATGCATAAACGCGCGTCATTCATCTGTTGTACGTATGCCACAGCTCACAACAGCGTAAATCAGCCGGTAACGGATCGTCGTGACACGACGGTCCGTTACGCCGGCATTGGAAGCTGCTTACTCACATTGGGTTGGTGACGTTCCAGAAGATGTCGACGAGCTTCTTGCATCGCGCCGGTCGCGGACCCAGCAGCAAAGCCGCAACGGCCGCTACGAGAAGCACCAAAGCCGGCCTCATGACGGCACCGTGACTATACGAAATCACTCCGGCGCACCGCACAAAATCGGAGACGATAAGCTCCACGCCTCTCGACACAGCTTGCTCTCCGGGCAGGGTTGTGGCACGCACACAGCAAATGAGACAAGCAACGTGGACGGAAGACACGGCCTCCCAAGTTATCCGGAAGACGGCCGCTCAAACCAAGTCGAACACACCGGTAAGTTGGGGACGACGTCGACGACCGCCACCGCCACGACGACGACCGCTGTCGCTGAACCGTCGGAATCGCGCGCACTTGTCGCCGGTGGTCAGCCGAAGTTTCTGTCCGTCACCGCCACTGATTGGAGACGGAATCCCTCCGGCGTCGACGCACCGCCTGGTCGACGGCAACCGCCGCATGAGCGCACGTGCGTGTGCGTCAAAAACACAAGCACTGCGGCGAGTCCAGTCAACCCTTTCCTGGCCACTACTAACTCAGCTGCGTGGGCAGTTGGGGGTATGAAGAAACTAAGCGCAGGCAACCGGCGATACACAGGGAAGATGGCGACCGGGTGGTAAGAAAACAGACGACAGAAACCGCGCAGCAGACGACGCGCTCCGCCGCCACCACCACCACCACACCGCCCGGCCCGCGCGCGCGCTCACAAACCGAACTCGTCGCGTTCTGTCTACCGCGCCCGCGCCAACTTCGGAGAGCGCGCCGATGGGACGAGCGCGGGCAATCTCGACGCCAGAGCCGAGAGCGGCGAGCGCTGGGACCGGCAGCAGCAGCGGCGGTTGAGGAGAAGGAGGGCAAGCAAAAGGTCCCGGAGAAAACACGAGGGGCGGGAAGGGAGGGGAGCCTGAGTAGCACCGCTGATTGTCGTGTTTTGTTGTTGTTTTGCTTTCTCGATCTTTGCGGCGGTGGCGGCGCGCGCCAGTAGTCTTCTCCGTCCGGTCCTTCTGATCTTTCTCGCTCTGCACAGCCTCCCCTCCCCTCCAACGGCCACTCTTCGGTTTTCTTATAGAGGTGGCTCTCCGTTTTGTCTGTTTGCGATTTATTATTCGCGCCGCCGTCTCACCCTCCCCCCCCCCCCCGGCGCAGGTTGGGGGGCTCGCTCGAGAGTGCGAATAAAAGCGAGGAGGAAAACACACCTTGAACGACCAGGGGCCGGCTTTACCAAGCGCAGCGGCCGACCGGCCGGCCGGCGTCATAGGCGCACGCAATGCAGAGAGACGGGAGCAAAACTAAATGGACGACTGCTGACGCCATCTGACGGAGAAAACAAGAACGCAAGCGCGCGAACATGTGCTTGCTTGCTTGCTTGTTTTGGATCTGATGCATAACGCTTGCAAGCTAGCCTACTCAGCGCCAGCTCGTTTTTTCGAATGAAAAAAAAATGACTTTCTTTCGCGCTTGTTTGAAGAGACGTAGAAATGCGCTCGACGAAACAGAAGACATATATATGCGCGCAACGGGTACCTTGAAGTGTTCCTATTCAGAAGCTGGCTCTAATCGATAAACGCGAAGAATACCTCAGGCTGCGGAAACGTGACACAAAGCGCGTTGTCGAGCTTTTTCCCGGGAACGTGTGCAGATTGCCTCCTTTGATGTCGTTTCCGAGCGGGAATAACGAGACGGCGGATTTTCTTTTCTTTTAGTCCTACCCTGTTACTTTTTGACTCACAAGAGTGGCATATCGCGCAAAGAAGCAAGAAAGTGCAAATAACAATAAATAAACAAACACTATATGAACGACGAATGCCACCAGCTCTACATCTTGCTCTTGCTGTCGACGCTAGATTAAATTATACCGCTGTCCTTTTAGAGCTTGTTCTAATTCCGCCCTAGCCTGATATGCTTGATATGAAGCCGGATATGCTTTAACGCGACAGATTTAAAGGCCCCGTGTGGCAGAAAATCCAGCGTCTACGTCGTGCGTCGACCGTCGTTTCGGCAAATATCATTCCCTACCAAGCAACCCTAACTACGCATACCCACCCTAGCAGAACCTCCGCCTCGCGCTAAGAAGTTACTGAACTGATTGAATTTCTCAAAGTAAAATACGTCAGAAAAATCGCAAAGTACGACTTACGCACAACCTACAGACCTGATAGCATAGGATTATAAGTTGATATACGAGAAAACATAATTACCGTTACGCGGGAACTCAAACACAAACCCATTTTCCAGCGTTTCTGCCATTCATGGACCAGCCACGGATTCCAAAATTTGAGCGCATCGGCGCGCGCAAATTTCGGAGGCCACGGAACCTCGAGCCCGGTTCCTTGAAACGCCTACAGATGGCGCTCGCCTCTGCCGCATCGCGGGCCCCGCAAGAGGCCGCGTTTATACCAGAGAACTCGCCTTCGCGCATAGCGTTCGCCGGTCGCGTTTCCCAGTAAGCATTGCGGTTATACAAGCTGCAGTTGCCGGGAAGCATGAGAAGCAGTCAGGGACCTTTGAATGCTATCGCGTTCCACTCTTAAAGGCGAAGCTTTAAAGACACGATTAAAACCTCTTTTTTCGCAAAGCATTGAAGCTTGGATGATGAAAATGCGACTAAGGAACTGAAATGTGTTTTGTTCTTTCGAAAGCCTCTCGACCTAATTTTACGGGCACCGAAAGCAAGAAAATTGGTAATAAAACAGAGAAGACAGGCAAATCAAAGAGAAAATACAAGACAACATAAAACACAGACAAAACAAAACAGACAGTCCGATAGAAAATACAGACAGGCAAGACAGACAGAGAAGATAGGCATATAGAAAAAAGGCACAGTCCCAGAAAAAGGCAGTGGCTACATAGACAAAAGAAACCTGGACGCACGTATTAGAAACTTATTAAGGTCAGGCAGCATTTTAGAACTCGCAGTCTTGGCTCTCTTGGATTGTAGTCTTAGAGATGCTTCTTTTCGGTTGCCATTACCTTAGAGACGTTCCCATCTACTTATATTGCAGTTTAGGGAAGACGACGATGTCAAAAAAGGGAAGAAAACTGGGGCACTGTTTTCGGAAGGAGATTATCAGAGACGGCGAGGGTCGGAATATACTTGGTATGTGTACTAATCATCAAAGTACTCATTATTAAGCTGATCTAATTTAAAATTTTTCTTTCATTTATCGCCTTAGGACAGAAAGAAGGATGTTGTAATTGCAAAATCTCAGCCAGTCGTTGCTTAACGCGTGACTAAATATAGAGGTACGCACTGACGCTAATTCGTACTTCTGGCGTATCTGACACGCGTGAAAATGATGTTACTGTAGCTGGAGCAGTAGAATTAGAAACATTTGAAAAGACAGACTGGAAGAACTGGCTATGGTAAGACGCAATTTTTGAACAGTCAGTTGCGATTTCGTTGTCTGTCATAATCTGTCGTAATCGAATGAGCGGATCGGGTTCAGCAGGTTTTCATTGCCATCTAGACCAGCCAGACAAACACGAGTAGTTCCTCATACAAGAAAATTCGACCCCTGCTAAATTCGTTTTAACGGAAGTCTATAATGGCCCACATATATGTTATATACACAACATATACTAAAATATCAGACCCAGCTTATAAGTGGGCCAGCTACGTTACTGTCGGTTCATTTAGCTGCAACCTAACTGTAACAAAACTGAGAGAAAGAGAGAAAGAGGGCGAAGGAAGGCGAAGACACTTTATCCTTTGAAATGAGGACTCGAGGAAAAGTGAAAAGTGTACCCCTACTACCATTTCGCAATTTTTTGAAACGCGATAACGCTAGGATCACTTTCCTCGCGAGCTTACAACCACTCGCGTCATGCCGAGCCCTCGCCCCAGCATTAGCCGTTTGGCCACAGAATAGCGCCGTTCCGAAGCTGCGCTATACGCAAGTTATAGCGCTACCCTCAAGATGGGAGGAAACCCTATCTTGCGATGACCTATCAGGTTACCCGCATTTTTTTTTTTTGGTCCACGTATTAGGAAACGCGCACTTACACAAGAAATCGAAAGACCGGAGTTTCACTTTTTTTTTCTTTCTCCTTTTATCTTGCATACGGGACTCGTTCCATCATACCATCCGCCTACCTGTACGATACGCCCGTAATTCATGTGTCGTTAGTTGCATGAGCCCCCGACGTTATACTATACCTTCGCTCAAATTCTCTAGCCCGCAAAAAAAAAAAGTACAAGTTTTCAACGAGCCTCAGCAACAATACCTCGAACTCGGAGAGAAAATTATTGAACACACTACAGTTAAGAAACATGATATTGAGATCGGGAAAGAAAAGAGGAACAAAACGAAAATAAATGAGTGATCGCGGAAGTATTATGCAGAGTTACGGGCCAAAAGCAGAACTTAATTTCGAAAGCCCCGAATACCCGCCCCCCCCCCCCCCACCTCCCTCCGTCGGTTCACGTCGTATGATGTACACCGCGTGTATCGGGTTTCCAATAATTGCGGAATCCCAAAACCGCCTGCGCAAACGACCCCTGAGTCACAACGCGGCGAGGAGAACAGGTGGTCTCCGGTATGTTACCGAGCTCCGTATAATGAGCAGAAACATGCGCCCAATAAGCTCCGTCGTTCGAACACTGAACTCCCTGGTAATTTTCTTCGAAGAAAATATGCCATACCTTTGTTTCCTTGTTTGCTCGAGGCTTTCTTTCTGACTTTCTTTCTTTCTTCGCAAAACCCAACTTCCAGGCGCCCTAGCATGAACCACGTTCACGATCGAATATGTGTATTCGGTGCGTTGAGTTCGTTTCATTGAACGTATTTCTGAAATGATCAGTTCGCTCGATTTAGGCGAGCCGATGTGAATTTTGAGAAGTTCAGGCAGCCTTGTAATTCTGTCTTGTATTTTTCTCTCTCTTTCAGTGGTTGCAGTATTGAGCAAATTGGTGAAACTTAACGTACGTTTTTTTAAAGAGGAAAAACATTTTTTTTCTATGTACACCACATTTTCGGGCAGCGGGCTCGAAGTGCTCCGTTTGCTTCTCTCTTTCACGTTTCTATCTTACATTTTTACTCTCTCTCTCTCTCTCTCTCTCTCTATATATATATATATATATATATATATATATATATATATATATATATATATATATATATATATATATATATATATTCTTGCTACGGACCGTAAACCGCCGATGGGTTCGGGTTAAACCGTTCAATATTTCGCGCTTGAATTCTTCCCGCGGTCGTCCGTGTTCAATGTTTATTTTGCCTAAGGGCGCCGCTTCAACGGAAACAGTTTTCTTATTCGTTTGTGAGTGTTTATAATTTGATGCCCGCCGCTGCAGCTATGGCTATGGATATGGCTACGTGACCGCGGCTATCCACTACAGAGAGCGGGCTCCAATCCCGGCGGTGGCGGCAGCATTCCAAATGGTGACGGAATGCACGGTACGCTAGCTAGGCAACAAAAAGAAAAAGGTTTATTACAAAAAGTTTATCATTTTATATTAACATTTTCTGCACGTTCTACTTCGTGGAAGAAAAGGTGTCTCGAAAACTATGGGCAAGCAGTTGCCTTTCGCAGCCAAATCAAACTAATGGGATTTTATTGAGAAAAGAATGCTGCTGGTAAGTGGGAAACCTTGAAATAGTTCGAAATTGCTTGAGTGTTACAGCATTAGGCTTTTGTGCTTTGTACAGAATGCTTTTGTGCTTATTTATCTACTAGAGCGAAGAATTCTTTTGTGCTATGGAAACACCACAATTCATGCTAGGCTTGACTGCACAGTTTCTAGTCTGTTTACACATGGTCATTTTATGGGTGGCGCAGATATGTAAGATGCACCTAGTGATGATTTCATTGAGGAAAGGCCAGTCAAGTACCGATGGCACTAATTACTGTCCTATACAATAGATCAGAACGTTCACTTGCAGTAATATGTTTTACTGCGAAGCTGTACCTGGCTAGCGGATTCGCCCGTGCGTCCGTCTGTCGCCTGTAAGCCGAAAATTCCTCTGGTGCAACGCCATGCGCATGCGCGAAAAAAAAAAGGCGCTCGATTGGCTGTTTCAGTAGTGACGTCGTTGCTATCAGTAGCAGCCTAGCGCACGCGCAGCAGTTTCTCTCTGGCTCCGAAATGGGCAGGCCACGCGTCATGCGTAGTCCTGAAGAGCAGGCAGCTTTCGATCAGCAACGCCGCGAGCAGAACCGGAATCGAGCTCCTCTGCGCCGTGCCGATGCTGCAGCCCGGGCACAAGAACAGGCTTGTGTAGCCGAGCGCAAGCAGCAACTGCTTGCCGAGGATCCGGTAGCCTACCAAGCCGTCGTTTAATGAACCATCGGGATTAACCCAGCGATAAAAACCGGGGCCGCAGGTTTCAGCTTCACTGGTTACCCGTCCGTACGGAGTGCTTGGACGGGGATTTTTTTTTTTTTTCGACAACAGAGACTGCAGTTGTCGACGTATTCAGCAGTTTGAAAATTTTAAGATCACACGAAGAAAACGACATGAATTCAGCCCGTGTAATGTATCATGTACACACCATTGCTCCTATGCCGTTAAGGCAAATGCATAACTTACTCATTGAAGCCAGCTGTTTCCCACAAAAGATGTAAGCGGCGAAGACAGTTGCGATCCACAAGTGAGGCAACAAAAAAAAAATGACGCTGGATATTTTAGGCCAATCTCAATACCACCAGCGTTATCGAAAGGCTTGGAAAAGATTACGCAAATGCGACTGCGCCGTTTTTTAATTTGATGGCCCAGGTTTTTTTAATGCGATAGCTTTCTTCGTCTTGTCTCTCCATTTTGCGGTTTGTCAGTTTATGGCCGCTCACTGCCATCTTGGGACACTGGGCGTCGCTGGGTGCCACTACAGTCACCGAATAAAAGCACCAGCGAACGGGCTTATGTAACCCTCGTGCGCTGAGACCCAGTATGCCCATCTCTGGTTTTGCGTAACAAACTAACTTCCCACATAAAGCCTGAACATATAATGCCTGCTCACAGGCATCTATCTCTAAAGCACATCACTCTATTAACGAAATGGTGAATTATATCTAACGTATTCTTTTATTTAATGTCTTCTTTGATTTAGTCCCTCGGTATACATGTGCCAGTGGGTGTGTGTGCTGTTGCGTTTCGCCTGCGACACGTGGTTTTGCCGGCGCGACGGCGGCGGGGCGGCGGACATTTTGGCCTGATCGTCGTCACCGCAACACTCATCGCCAGGTGTTTCCAGGCGCGTCTGCGGCGATGCGACCGCCTAGGGATTTCGTTCCAGTCATTGTGCCCGAAACAGGCGAGGCCAAAGCAGGGATCTCCTTCCAGTTATTGGGCCCGAAACAGGCGATGCCAAAGCAGGGATCTCGTTCCAGTCATTGTGCCCGAAACAGGCGATGCCAAAGCAGGGACCATCTTCTCGTTACAGTCATTGTGTCCGACCGGCAGCGCCACGACAGTGTGCTGCGCAGCGCCACGACAGTATGCTGCGCAGCGCCACGACAGTGTGCTGCGCAGCGCCACGACCAGGTGCTACGAGATCGTGCGCAGCGCCACGACATGGTGCTACGGCATCGCTACGACAGTGTGCGTCACCATTAGCCCATTGTACATTCACGTGCTCGTCTTTTGAGGGGTTCCTTCTTGCCCTCAACTGCGAGAGTATAAAAACAGCTGCCCCCGGACGCCAGAGGAGGGCTCCGATTTCTTCCGTTGAGTGAAGTGCTCTCCCGTCTCTCTACTTCGGTCAAACCTGACCGCCAACTCTTTGCGATGTTAAAATAAACAAGTTGTTTCGTTGTTACCTGTCGACTCATGCTTTGCCGGGACCTTCGGATGCTTGCAGTTGTACCCCAGGCCGCCAGGCCAACGCTACCCTTGGGGCTTGCGACCCAGGTACAACCACGGGCGTCAGCGCCGAGTTCCCAACAGATCGTACCAGCAGTCGGATCCAAATATCTGGTTGCCAGCGGTGGGATCGCCTACGACTTCAAACAACTGTCTGCCAGCGGCGAGATCGCGACCACGGAGGCCAGCAGCAAAGAGATGCAGTTGACAGTATGCTGAGCAGCTCAACGACGATCCGGGAGCAGTGCAACGAGCCCTGTGTGACGACTGGTTGCCTGCAGCGGAACGACTGCGCGGAATTCCTGCCTGCGAGGTTTGGTGAGTGCGGGACTTTCTTCTACTGAGCTTTGCCAGGCTTTTTGTTAGTGTCAGAAACAGAGCTGGTAATTGTGGTTGTCGTTGCTGCCGGGTTAGTTTGCGGCAAGACAATAGTAAGCAGTAGAGAAAGCAGCATTCAGAGCAGCCATGGATTTGAAGTCGTTGCGCAAACCGAAATTGTTGGAGCTTGCAAGAGAGTTGGGTCTGGATGTCTCAGACAAACTAAGAAAACCGGAACTGATAACGGCTATTCTTGAGTTGGAGGCTGAGGATGACGAGCTGTCGGAATGCCTTGATACTATTGAGGAGAGGTCAAAAAGACAGGAGCGCGAACTTAAAGAGCAGAAAGAAAAAGAAGAGCGCGAACACGCTTTGGAAATGAAGCGTCTCGAGGTAGAGATGGAACGCGCTCGTAATGGAAGTCAGGCACACGGTGCAGGAGAACGCGTATTGTTCAAAATGACTGACCTGATGCGGCCGTTTAAGCTTGGAGAGGACATTGGTTTGTTCCTGGTTAACTTTGAGCGAACGTGCGAGAAGCAGGGGTTCTCTCGGGAAACGTGGCCACAGCGCTTGCTCACTTTGTTACCCGGCGAGGCGGCCGACGTAGTCGCTCGCTTGGATAGAGAGGAAGCAGAGGATTTCGACAAAGTAAAATCGAGTCTGCTAAAAAAGTACCGGCTGTCTGCGGAAGCGTTCCGTCGGAAGTTTCGGGAAAATGAGAAAGGCAAAAGTGAGTCATATACAGAGTTTGCGTATAGGCTTATGTCGAACATGCAGGAGTGGCTCAAAGAAGAGAAAGCGTTTGGTGACCACGATAAAGTTCTGCAGTGTTTCGGGCTAGAACAGTTTTATAGTCGGTTACCGGAGAACGTGCGATACTGGGTCTTGGATAGGCCAGACGTGAGTACGGTGGCTAGAGCCGCTGAGCTAGCCGAGGAGTTTGTGACGCGTCGAGCTCGCGGAGCTAAGGACGGTCAAAAGGGTGAATTTGGCTCCAAGTCTGAGAGGCCAAGGTTCACGCCCATGAGATTTAAGGGGGACACGCGTAGTGAGGATGCGAGTGAAAGCAATCCGACCAAACGTAAAGAGACGGCAGCCGAAGCCGAACGCAGAAAGCGGTTCGAGATGAGGCGAGCGGGCGTTTGTTATACGTGCCAGAAGCCGGGTCACTTTTCGGCGCAGTGTCCGGAAACAACACCAAAAGTTGTGTTTTTTTCAATAGGCAGCACTGACGAGAACATGAAGCTTCTTGAGCCTTACATGCGAGACCTCCTCGTAAACGGGAAAGAGTGCCGAGTGCTTCGCGATTCCGCAGCTACGATGGATGTAGTTCACCCGTCTTACGTAGAACCCCATATGTTCACGGGCGAGTGCGCGTGGATCAAGCAAGCCGTGGAAGCTCATAGCGTGTGTCTGCCGGTAGCAAAAGTGCTTATTGAAGGACCTTTCGGAGCGCTTGAGACGGAGGCGGCAGTGTCATCTATGCTGCCACCCCAGTACCCGTACCTATTTTCAAACAGGTCCGATCACCTCCTGCGCGAGAAGGGGCTTTTGTTTGGTGAAGCTAGTGTTCAGGCCTTAACCAGGTCGAAGGTTCGGGAGCTCGCTGCAAAGGCGGTAGTTGCGGGGCCGACGTTATCAAACAACGAAAAAGGGTCAGAGGCGCAGCAAGCTGATATTCAGAGCACGCCCGAACAGAATAGAATTGAGTCTGTAGCGTTGAAGGCGCCAGATACTGGAGAGGAAAATCCCGACGCGGGAAAGTTAGAAGAGCTATCTACTGATTTGCTCATCGCGCCTACGTCAGACGGACTTGATAGGTTGCTAAAAGTCAGCCGGACGGCTTTGATAGCCGAGCAAAAAAAGGATGGCAGCCTGGAAAACGTGCGCTGCAATGTCAAAGAAGGTATCGCCAGGAAAACTGCGCGTTTTGTGGAAAGAGGTGGAGTCCTGTACCGGAAGTATCTAGACCGCCGAGGAGTGGAGTTCGATCAGCTGGTCGTGCCTCAATGCTATCGTCAGGATCTGTTGCGCTTGTCACATGGGGGTTCGTGGTCCGGACACCTAGGAGTTAAGAAAACTAAGGACCGTCTCTTGCAAGAGTACTATTGGCCAGGGTGTTTTCGGGACGCAGACCATTTCGTGAGGACATGTGACACTTGTCAGCGGGTGGGCAAACCAGGGGACAAATCGAGGGCGCCGTTGAAATTGGTACCTATCATTACGGAGCCTTTTAGACGGCTCGTTATTGATACAGTGGGACCTCTGCCGGTAACAGCCACGGGGTACAGACACATTTTGACTGTGATCTGCCCAGCGACAAAGTTCCCTGAAGCAGTGCCGCTTAAAGAACTCAGCTCAGTTGAGATAGTTAATGCACTACTGTCCATATTTGCGCGAGTTGGTTTTCCTGCAGAAATTCAATCAGATCAGGGCACAGTGTTTACTAGCGCTTTGACGACAACTTTTCTCGAAAGGTGTGGGGTAAAGCTGCTACACAGCTCAGTGTACCACCCACAGTCGAATTCCGTTGAGAAGCTCCACTCCGTCATGAAGCGCGTGTTGAGAGCCTTGTGTTTTGAACATCAAACTGACTGGGAGCTGTGTCTGCCTGGGGTGATGTTTGCTTTAAGGACCGCGCCGCATGCGGCTACGGGGTTTTCGCCAGCTGAACTGGTGTACGGTCGCTCGCTTCGATCTCCGCTTCGCATGCTTCGAGAATCATGGGAAGGTAGGGGCGACGACCCAGTCGTGGTGGAGTACGTGCTTAAGCTCCTCGAACGCTTAAGAAGGGCACAGGAGTTGTCAGGTGAAGCAATGACAAAGGCCCAGCAGAGGGCCAAGGTTTATTATGATCGGACAGCCAGGGCCCGTCGTTTTGAGGTTGGCGATGAGGTCATGATATTGCGCACATCGCTAAACAACAAACTAGACGTGCAGTGGGAGGGCCCAGCGCGAATTGTTCAGAAACTGTCGGACGTTAACTACGTGGTAAGTCTGCCAGGAAAGCGGAAAGCACAGCAAGTTTACCACTGTAATCTGCTCAAACCTTATAGACAAAGGGAAGCAGTGGTGTGCATGATGGTAAACGTTCCTGAAGAGCTTCCGGTCGAGCTTCCGGGACTAGGCTCAGTGACGAACAGGGAAGACACCGGTCAAGTCATTAGTGACCTTATCAGTAAAGCACCGCTGTCGCCTGAGCAGAAAACCGAACTACACCAGCTATTACAAGAGTTTCAAGGTCTGTTCTCTGAGAGGCCTGGTAGGACTTCTGTACTTACTCATGATATAGAACTTACCTCCACAGAGCCAGTACGATCCAAGGCGTATCGGGTGTCACCCCGCCAGAGCGATATTATGGAGGCTGAGGTAAAGAAAATGCTACAGCTCGGTGTTATTGAGGCAGGTGAGAGTGATTATACCTCCCCTTTGATTTTAGTTGAGGTACCGGGCAAGGAACCTCGTCCTTGCGTCGACTACCGCAGGCTTAATTCCATCACTAAGGATCAAATTTATCCGATCCCTAACATCGAGGAGCGCCTTGAGAAAGTTAGTAGCGCTCAGTTTATTTCCACCCTAGATCTTGTCAGGGGTTATTGGCAGGTTCCACTTACAGAAGAGGCTAGTAGGTATGCGGCGTTCATTTCACCAATGGGAACATTCCGTCCTAAAGTGTTGAGTTTTGGTTTGAAGAACGCGCCATACTGTTTTTCAAGCCTCATGGATAAAGTGTTGCGGGGCCAGCAAGAATTCGCTTTACCGTATCTAGACGACGTAGCGATATTCTCCGCATCCTGGTCTGAGCATATGACACACTTGCGGGCAGTGCTAACCCGCCTGCGCGAAGCAGGCTTGACAGTAAAGGCTCCTAAGTGCCAGTTAGCACAGGCCGAGGTTGTCTACCTCGGTCACGTGATTGGTCAGGGTCGTCGCCGCCCCTCTGAAATAAAAGTGGCCGCTGTGCGAGACTTTCCGCAACCGCGCACAAAGACCGATATTCGGTCGTTCTTAGGTGTCGCCGGCTACTATCAGAGGTACATCCCTAGGTACTCTGATATCGCGGCTCCCCTGACGGATGCTCTAAGAAAGACAGAGCCTCAAACAGTCGTCTGGGACGAGACAAAGGAAAGAGCTTTTAGCGCCCTAAAGAGTGCCCTAACAAGCCAGCCTGTGCTACGATCGCCAGACTATACAAAAGGGTTCATTGTTCAGTGCGATGCTAGTGAGCGAGGCATGGGCGTTGTACTGTGCCAACGGGAAAATGGAGAAGTAGAACACCCCGTCCTGTATGCTAGTCGTAAGCTGACCAGTCGTGAGCAGGCGTATAGCGCCACCGAGAAAGAGTGTGCATGTCTCGAGTGGGCCGTTCAGAAATTGTCATGCTATCTAGCCGGCTCGAGGTTTATCATTGAGACAGATCACTGCCCTCTCCAATGGCTGCAGACCATCTCTCCCAAAAATGGCCGCCTCCTGCGCTGGAGCCTCGCTTTACAACAATATTCCTTTGAGGTGCGTTACAAAAAGGGGAGTCTCAACGGTAACGCCGATGGCTTAAGTCGAAGCCCCTAACGTAGGAATCAGCCTCAAAATTGTTTGTTACTGATGTTTTTCTTCCTGAGGCAGGATTTTTTTTAACATATTGCTTTTGTTTAGTGTTTCAAAGTGATGATATGCTTTCTAGTGCAATTTTTCAATTTGTGGACGCGTTCTGAGTGATGCTAGACTACTGTAAGGAACTAGGCAGTGGTATAAAAAGGGGAAAGAGCCTGGCAGGGCTTAGTGAGGGTTGTGCCGTGCTTGCTGACTGAGCGGTTGAGTTTTCAGCGTAGTTCTAACGCTTGCCGGGAACGAGAACAAAAATGTGAACTCTCCCGAAGTCACTTTGCAGTGTCCCGTGCGAACCTGAACGAGAGAACGAGGCCTTCTCTGTGCGCTGCGCTCAAGAAACGTCAAGGGACGCCCGACTTCGGTTATGAGCATCATCGAGCGACATCCCTCCGGACAGCGGATGCAGTCCCCTGTCCATCGGGATCTCCTTTCCCCGGCGGGGCGGTCTGTTGCGTTTCGCCTGCGACACGTGGTTTTGCCGGCGCGACGGCGGCGGGGCGGCGGACATTTTGGCCCGATCGTCGTCACCGCAACACTCATCGCCAGGTGTTTCCAGGCGCGTCTGCGGCGATGCGACCGCCTAGGGATTTCGTTCCAGTCATTGTGCCCGAAACAGGCGAGGCCAAAGCAGGGATCTCCTTCCAGTTATTGGGCCCGAAACAGGCGATGCCAAAGCAGGGATCTCGTTCCAGTCATTGTGCCCGAAACAGGCGATGCCAAAGCAGGGACCATCTTCTCGTTACAGTCATTGTGTCCGACCGGCAGCGCCACGACAGTGTGCTGCGCAGCGCCACGACAGTGTGCTGCGCAGCGCCACGACAGTATGCTGCGCAGCGCCACGACAGTATGCTGCGCAGCGCCACGACAGTGTGCTGCGCAGCGCCACGACCAGGTGCTACGAGATCGTGCGCAGCGCCACGACATGGTGCTACGGCATCGCTACGACAGTGTGCGTCACCATTAGCCCATTGTACATTCACGTGCTCGTCTTTTGAGGGGTTCCTTCTTGCCCTCAACTGCGAGAGTATAAAAACAGCTGCCCCCGGACGCCAGAGGAGGGCTCCGATTTCTTCCGTTGAGTGAAGTGCTCTCCCGTCTCTCTACTTCGGTCAAACCTGACCGCCAACTCTTTGCGATGTTAAAATAAACAAGTTGTTTCGTTGTTACCTGTCGACTCATGCTTTGCCGGGACCTTCGGATGCTTGCAGTTGTACCCCAGGCCGCCAGGCCAACGCTACCCTTGGGGCTTGCGACCCAGGTACAACCACGGGCGTCAGCGCCGAGTTCCCAACAGATCGTACCAGCAGTCGGATCCAAATAGTGCCCGTTTCTTAGCAAGCCTCCAGAACGGGAATGTCCCGCTACGATTCCTACAGAACACTCCTCAAACAAAACAAAACGAGTCTTTGTACAGCATCAAATAAGCATCACCACTAAGAAAAGCTTCGCTTCACATTGATTTTTACATGTCCATTAGGTCCGCACACAATACCAACAGAGCCGAATGAGGAGGTATCAGACGAAAGTCGAACGAAAATCAAACGGAAGGAAGAAAACGAGAAAAAGACATGGACAGTTGATGAATACTGTTGTGAAAAACAATAAACATTCACATATGTAATACATGTACCTACACATGAGTTTATATGTGTCCGTTACTACATAACAGGATATGGTGAGGGACGTACATAAAGCTGTCGCTTCCAGAGATAGCCAAAGTTGGTTCTTGTGCATTTTGTAAAAGTCAGATCTACGGAGCAATTCTTTCTTGCTCAAAAGGAGCCCATGAATGATGATGTGTGGTGTTTTGTGGCGCAAGGGCCAGGTTTGGCCAAAGAGCGCCATGACAAATGGTGGTGTTAACGATGTAGTATGGAAGATGTGACTTGGCTGTAAAGTGGCCTAAAAATAGTCGCTGTAAAGTGCGTAAAATCTACGTGCTATAAAATTATGGCGATGACTAATGACAAAGACTGTGAAGATTAAAATCCATCGTAAAATAATGATGCATTGTTTAAAATATGCGAGACGTTAAATTGCTTACAGCACTACTGCCTCGCCAGAGCCCTTGAACCACAAGGGCCTAGAGGCATGTGCTATACAAAATAATTATCGCAGAGGCATCCTCTGAAGAGAGGAAGCGCTACGAACGTGTGGGGCTAATAACATGCAACACGACATCTTTCAAAAAACCTAAGATGGCGTTGGTGTCAAAGAGTGGTTCTGGACCAAGTAACATAACAGGATGAAGGGGGATGTGGTGCCTGTATGCTAAGAGAAAATGTTTTTTTCTTTCGGGTTCGGCTTCCCGACACTCCAGTAGGACGTGGAGGACGGTCACTCTCTCCCCGCATCTACCACAGTTTGGAGGCTCGTTTCCCGTGAGTAAGAAGTTATGTGTGCCAAAAGTGTGTCCTATTCTTAGACGGCAGAATAGGACATCTGTCCGGCGGGATTTTGTTACAGGAGGCCAGAAACCTAATTGTGAAAAGGAGCCCATAATTGATGATATTGAATGTAAAGACCTCGTAATTGGTATCCACACTGATTTTTTTTTCAAAACCTTTTCCCTGGTTCTGGTTGACTTCCCTCAAGCAAGGGAGAGAGGAAAGTTTAACGACAGGAAATGTGGAGAGGTCGATCTGAGAAGCTCGTCTCTGGCCTGCTACTCCACGACTGAGGTAGAGGGTTCGGAAGAGACAGGGAAAGGAAGAGGGAAAGATGAAAGGACGATGAAATGCTTCAGTGAGCACTGCAGCGATCAGTCAAATGAACGCACAATGTGTACGCACAAAAGTGTACGCGCAATGCGCAGTTCCTGCTGACGCACGGCGCGTGCTGGGTTCAGCTTATTCCATACTAATGCGAGTTTTGCGGCGTCGGTACGTCCATACGCGAATCTCTTATACATACAAGGTACACCGATCAGGCATAAGAGCACCCTATACATGCAATCGGTACCGGGATGACGTACGCGAGCACATTTTACATGTAGGCACGAGTCACGTGGGTTACAAAAAAAATGCATTTGCGCTCTTTCACACAGCAACAAGCACCGGATCGAGAGTTTGAAATACCTGAACCACTGTCCTAGCAACAGGTTGTCTCACACCAGCGAGGAGGATTCGCAAGGTGCCTATGAATAGCTTGAGCGTCATCTTGATTTGATCGCCCGATGAGTGGGATTCAGGTTCGTTGTGTAGCGGCTGCACTTATGCATCACGATCTTACAAAGCAGGCTTGTATTCAAAGCTGTGAGCAAGCCCTTCAGACACGAACGTGTATACTGCACATAGTCGCATCCTACTGCCTACACTCATCCTCACTCCTCATACCTCCCCTTCCCTCTGACAAAAGTAGCCGGTTGAGGGAGCTGTTATCTCAGGGCATGCCTCTGTGCGTTTCCTCTAGCAAATTATATCCCCCCCTCCCCCTCCTCACGTAGCTATGGAGAGGGCGTAGAACTCGGTTGATGGCGATAGCTCAAACTACATCGGATTATACCAGTGTGACACGTACACTTCTAATCGCGATGGGGGCCAATCCGGATCGGCTTTCTTCATCGCTATAAAGAATGGTCCCTGCTACACGGTTTAACGATTCGAATCTAGCTATTATCGTCTGCTGATCTTCTGCAACTCTCAGAACTGCAAAATTCCCTGACTGCAAATGTAGATTTTCGAAATATGGTTAAATTTGGCCAATATTTCCATTTTTTTCAGCTTGCTATTGATGACAAAAAGCAATGTCAATCTTGAGCTGCCTTCACTTGTTTTTACCGATTCACGGATCGCTATCGTCGAATAGCCATCACGATCCGACGATAGCCATCACGATCCGACAGTGGCCGTGTAGCCGCCACACGGATCCGTATCGAGCTTAATCCGGATCGCCCCGATCGCGACCAGAAGTGTACGTGTGACACCAGCTTTCGGCAGCTGATAACTATATGGCGTCCCTGTTGTTATCTTCTTCCTGTTTCGGGCTAACAAAAACGAAACGCACCCTGAAAATCCGTCGTTATAACAAGCTCTCCGCTTACAGTCCAGTTATGAGGAGCCATTAAACGTGAGCTTCTCAAACGATCCAAAATGCAAGCGTGGTCCGTGGCCTGAGCCTACATAATGAGGCGAGCGAACGCTGCGGAGGTTGTTGCAGCTTGGAAAAAAAAGAAAGCGAAAAAGAAGCTCGCGCCCAGGTCTGTGCATTACGAGCGTAAGGTATGCATACAAAAAGCGTTGCATTACTTTTGAAATCAGAAACTGCTTCAACTAAAGTTCTTTTTTTTTTTCGCTTCTTCATTTCACCCGCGATCCCCGCCCACTCACATCGTTATCCTCGCTTCATTTGGCGAGCTACTATTTGAATTGAGAGAGAGAGAGAGAGAGAGAGAGAGAGAGAGAGAGAGAGAGAGAGAGAGAGAGAGAGAGAGAGAGAGAGAGAATGCGAACGTATATCTTCTAAAACTGGGGAGTACTGGAAAACAGACTCTCATACAGAAGTGAACGCGTCATCTTTCGGACGCGTAAGAGAATTCAACGCGAAGTTTCTGCTCACAACTCTTCGCAATCGCCCAGTGGCTCGTGTGTCCCACTTTCTAAGAGTGCTCGCTATATTCTTCCGTTATGTATGGTGTCCCAGCTAACGTTAGGCAAGCCATTAAAAAAACATATATAAGTACACCGTGCAGGATAAGATTTTAAGACGTATAGTGGTCGGTCGCCATGTCTCTGGAGTGTTATCTTGCACTGTGTGGCTGTGTGTGTGTGTGTGTGTGTGTGTGTGTGTGTGTGTGTGTGTGTGTGCGTGTGTGTGTGTGTGTGTGTGTGTGTGTGTGTGTGTGTGTGTGTGTGTGTGTGTGTGTGTGTGTGTGTGTGTGTGTGTGTGTGTGTGTGTGTGTGTGTTAAAGGCCCGGCAACCAAACACCACACGTTTTAAAATCGTATCTTGCACTGTACTTTCTTTTTAATAATATTTTTCTTTGAACAGCTTGACTAAAGTTAGCTGGGACACATGATAGAGGTTTAAAAGAAAAAATATTTAATTAAGGCAAGGGGCTTTACGTGCCAAAAACCACGACATGATTATTATACACGCCGTAGTGGGAGACTCCTGAATGATTCTGACCCGCTCATTAAGGCGCCCCTAAATCGCCGCCATAGGAAGGCGGCGTGGATTGAACCAGCGACCTCGAGCTTAGCAGCGCCCTGCCCTATACACTGCAAAATAATTTGCACCCTTAGAAGTTAATAAGGGTGTAAATATGTCTATAACTCCCACTCTTCCACCAAAAAAAAAGAATGTAAGCGTGTGAGCTAGAGACACATTTACACCTTTATTTACTTTAAGGATGTAAATTATTTCACAGCGTTGCACCGAAGAGGTAGAAGACGCGGGAACTGGACACAGTCATTCGACAACAAAATCGAGAAACGAAGCAAATTGGTATCAGTAGGTGAAGTTAGTCAAAATAAGTTAACGCCTGGGTTCGAAAACAGCGGAAACGGATCACGCAGTCGAGAAGCGGACGAGATAAAAAAAGAATGAAAGATCAGAAAGAGAGAAAATTATGCGCGTAAAAAATAAGACGGGAATAACGACATCTCAAGTATTACATATTGCATTCACAGGTATAGCATTTCTCAGCATTCGCAGGCGCCGGCGCGACACACCTCTCGTCTCGGAGTCCACGCGCGGACGTCTCCGCAGCACCGCTCGCTTCTAGTCTCGGAGGCCACGTGCGGACGTCTCGGCGGCGCCACCAGATGGCGAAGCTTGTCCAGAAAGCAGCGCGAGGGAGGAGCCCGGATCCAGCATGACGCGTTTCGAAGCATTCGCACGCACCGGCGCGCCATGCATTTCGGAAGCCGCGCACAGGTTTCGCGGCGGCGCCGCTAGATGACGTCGAGTGCTCAAGTGGAAGCGCGAAAGAGGAGTCCAGCTGCAGCATGCACTCCATACATAAGTCGTTTCGACGGTGGCAATACGATATGTCCCTATAAATTGATTCAATGCTAAACGTCTTACCGTCAACAATCACTGTGAGCTAGGTAATCTCGGTCTTTATGTACTCTAGAAATATAATTTAGTAATCCAGCCCAATCTGTGTTTTTATTAACCCTTTTATAATATCGACACTAATAATAATAATAATAATAATAATAATAATAATAATAATCAATTTTACGTGCCAAAACCACTTTCTGATTATGAGGCACACCGTAGTGGGAGACTCCGGAAATTTCGACCACCTAGGGTTTCGACCACCTGGGACCACTAGAAGCGCTGAGTGCGTGCGCCTGTAAAGCTGAGGGCGCATGGAAAAATTGAGAAAAATAAGGCAGCTGCAAAATTAACGTCCATTTTGGAACGCCAGCCTCTCCGTAACAGGAGCCAAAGAAGAGGCCGAGCCCACCGAGACGCTGCAGTAACTTGCGCAGACATGTATATATTCGCCTGCCCGGGGGGCGTCCATATAGACGTAGCGCGTTTTATCATCTCAGTGACGGTGTGGCAGGGTCCATTAGCACGCGCGGCTCGCTGTCACTTCTGTTTTTGCTTTTCTTAAAAGTTGTCGTAAGAGAGGAGAACCTTTCTCATCAACGATGCCTCCTCTAAAGAAACCGGCGTGGTGCGCTCGAAACCCGAACGGGTAAGAGAAGCCGGGCTCTAGAGAAAAGGACCCCGGGGCGTTTAGGGTTAACATTCTTTGTTCATTAACGGAAGACAGAAGAGACGCGAGAGCCTCGTGGCTATCGGCGTTCACAGGCGAGGCGATCCTTATTAGCGAGACAACGGCGCTTAATTACCCTGTGAGCGTTGCCGAGACGTTGAACCCAGTGATATCCTGCTGAGCACTTGACAAGAAACGGTCTACAGCTTGCCAAACGTACGTGGGTTTACAGCTTGCAAAACGTCGTGGAGTGCAGGCGATCGGCGTCTTCTGAAAAGTAGACTCGGATGACTATGAACGTGGCTTTTACAGCGCAGACCTCCAAAACTTACAGCAAAGCAGTTAATGCGACTAGGAGAGAGAGAGAGAGAGAGAGAGAGAGAGAGAGAGCGGAACCATGACGAGGAAGGGCAGGGCGGTGAACCAATTTGTTGGTTGAACTTTGGTTGCTGGTAAGCCCTGCTAAACCTCCGGTTTGCTGCCCTACACTCGGGGTAACGGGAAGGAGGAAAATAGAAAGGAAAAGACAAAGAGTGAGCACCGAGAAGCGTTCACAAATGTTATACGCCTGTTTTTCACGGTTTTCTGAAAAAAGAAAAGAAAAGCTAGATAGGTCACAAAGTTTATACTTTGAAACCTGAAGTGGGGAATGTTAAGGACAATATGTCGGCAAATTTTGAAAGTGTGCGTGTGGTAATAAGGGGTTAAATTATATTTGCAATACTCTCATTTACCACCGCTTGTGAGGAATTCTACGAAACGCTCACAAAGGTTTCCCGCTTCCCCAGACGGACCCAAAACGGCAGAGATTTCATATTTAGATAAAGTGTAAAGATGAGCTGTTTTTCACTTTCAAAATCAGTTCTTTGAAACACCTGTATAATCTTAACCTTCCTATAAAACGAGCAAAACTATTTTCGATGGGACAACCGTGTTTTTTGCACTTCTGTAACCTTACAGTGCCCCAGGCTGGGTTCATATTATATCAGAGAAAAAGAAAATGGTTATTACCTTTTTCACGTACCAAATATGGATTCAGCAAATTATGATTACATGTACCAAGCTTGCTCAACAAAATTGCGAGAGATGGCACTGATATAAAAAAAAAATGTCCAAGAGCGCCCTAAACCTATATGTAACTGAAAACTTTCTTTCAAACCAGTAAATATGCTTAACGTTTTTTTCATGATAATATATTAATATTGATTGCCGGATTTTTTTTTTCATTTGGTTTTTACACATGTAACTTGATGTTCAGATGCATTTGTGAGTGTTTTATTGTACGCACTTGTGTAAACTTAATTTGTTTGTATGTTTAAAATCGGCACCTTGTATTATTCATAAAACGTCGCCTTATACTTACGTATAAGGTAACACTGATTACGAAAGTAAAATATGTATGTTGTAAGCCGTGTCAGGAAATCAGTCTAGTTTCATTATATTTAACTGTATACTATTAGTATACCTTTATTTTTTGGTATATGATTATGCGCAAAATATACTTATATTTATTATTTTTTTACTGCGGGGGGATTGGGTGCAGAACTATTGCATTGTTTTATATCTGCATGTAAGGTAACACTGTTTAGAAAAACGCATGTATTTTTCAATTCATATGTACCATCGGTGTATATTATTCTATGCAATTTGAATGTTATTTCTCCGGTTTTCTTTTTCAATGTTTTGTCTTCCTTTTTATAATATTACGCCAAAGTGGTATGCACACAAAATAACTACGCACTCATGCAATGTATGTGCATGCATGTGTTTCGATGCGAAGATAGGGGCAAGGACCTTTATCAAGCTCCTACATACCAGCTTGACAAAGGCATTCGTTAGATGCTGACGCTGTAATGAATACCAAATAAAGTGGCTTGATTTTATTTGAAATATGGACCACTATACGGGTGCCGTCAATGGAAAGTGTGAAATGTCGAGGTTAATTTTGTGCTTTGAAAATAATTAGTGAATAATCGTCTGCTCCCAAATTCTGCGCGTGCCACGAGGCAGGCGGTTGCATTTTCTTGGCCTTCTCAGTGAAGTTTGCAAGACACGTTACTTATATTTCAACGTAACAGGGAAGCATTCCGTAAGTGACGAGCGATAAATGTGTAATCTGCGTAAATTAACTGCAGCCTTTGTAGACAATTACTTACTCAAGTCTTCCAGAATGTCATACTGCCGTTATCCCCGATGTTTCCCTGAGTCCTGGAACAGCTAAAGACTGAACAGAAATCACCTAGACTAAACAGCTACCCAACCAATTTTAAACTCGTTGAAATTGGGGCAACGTAAAGAGTAACGAACGGCAGAACTTTCACGTTTCTGGCTTAATAAGGAGCACTGAAAATAATTACTGAACCCCAGTTTTTTTATCCTTTATTTTAATGCGTTGTGCGAGGGTATAACATTGTTTTCCCGATGTCCTCAGTGAACTGAACACGGCACTTAATTTATATTTGGCGAAAAGACTCACTCACTAACACATAACAAAAATGCGTCCCTGTCTTTGATTAAACGAAATGTGCGGGCTCGGTCTGTCACTTGGTAACCCCGAGTCATAAACAGTGTGATTAACGCATTGCGAAACAGCAATGCGAAACATAATTAATAAAGACTTTGATGAACCCGCTGGATTAACACGATGAACCGCTCATCGCACGCCTCCATGATGGTGATTATGTGCACCCCGATGTGCGGCATTTGGAACAAACACTGCGATACAAAGGCACAAAAAGAAACACAAGGACGTAACCAGTAATTGGGAAAGAGTTTAACGAACCATCGGAATTAACCCAACGATAAACGCCGGTGCCGCGCATTTCAGTTTCGCTGGTTTACCATCCGTACGGGGTGCACGGGCGGCATTTCTTTTCCGGTATGAACCATTGCAACGAGCCACTTAAGACTCTCGCCTTAAAAATTATTCTTTCATATTCAAATGAATCTGTCTACGGTCGCTGCATTGCATATGCAGAAGCTCTGAGGGAGTCGTCCTGATGCAGACAAAGTGTTTCGAACGAGAGGATATACCCGTTTACGTCTGTGTGTGATTCTTAAAAGAGTTTTCCTTCGAATAAACGGCGCCTACATATTTCATTCAACGCCGGGGTCATGAAGTGAGCAGAACGGAACCGCGTGTCGCGTTGGCCGCTGCGTTTTCGGAGACATAAGAAAAAAATTTTAAAAGCCCGTAATAACCCTCGAAAGCGTGCAATTAAGTCAGAATTCTCCCTTCTAGGATCATTCCGGAGTGAGACGAAAAGAAAAAAAAAGAGAAGAAAATTCCCATGCATGGGGCCGTTTATTACCGCATCCGAGAAACCCCTTCCCTTTCCAGCGACCGTATACGACACCACGATGTACAAAACACACAAGCACACAGAACGCAACTCGCAAGATCGCGATTTCCCTCGTGCCACGAGAATCTGAAGCGCTACGGGCTTGGAATGAAACGAAAAAAAAAAAAAGACGAAAAAGGGAAAAAAAAGAGCGAACGAGAGCGGGAAGGGGAGGTGAGATCACCGACTACGGAGCGCCGATAATTAAACGTCCGTAATTAAAACAGCCGACCGGCCGTGCATAGTATATCGGCCGGTGGGGCTCGAAGAGGAAGGTGCTGGATCGCCCCGCGAGAGCCCCGTGCTATTACCTAAATGCCACCCTCGCTGCCTTCCCTCTCTGGCGTCCCGCGGTGTCGCGTTTTCGCCAACCCGTTCACACAGGGTTCACAGGTCCGCGCGTAACGGCGTGCAGTGAGGGAGCGCACGCACTATAGCGCGCCGCCATCGTCGAGGTTAAAATGCCCCAGCCGGAACGGGTGCAAAGGCTCCTTATTCTTTTTTTCTTTTTCGAACTCTGTTCCTGTAATGGGAGCTATGAGGAGGTGATATATAAAACCTTAAAGGCTCATCTTTTTCTATTTCTTTAATTTTCGCTCTCGAATTCCCGAACTTTGTCGATCCTTTCTCTCGCTATGCTTTCTCACGTCCTCTCTCTCTCTCTCTCTCTCTCTCTCTCTCTCTCTCTCTCTCTCTCTCTCTCTCTCTCTCTCTCGTTTCTGAACGTGCTGCTACGGCTTGCTTATCGGACTTTTTTTTAGTTCCGTTCAGCCTCCCGCAGAAGTTCACGCGTTTGGCAGGCGAGAGGGCGGTGTTTCGGGGGCGCGATACAGGAACTTCATTTTCCCTCATAATGAAGCTTCTCTTTCTCCTTCTCCCTCTCTCTCTCTATCTATCTCGTTCACACAAACGCGCGATTAACGTTTAACGAGCGCTTAACGAACGTATGATTGAAACGCAATGGCAGCGTTTCAATACAGCTTTTTTTTTTTCTGTTCCGTTTTAATTTTTTTCTTCCTTCGCCTACGCACGTGGTATGGGAAAAACCTGCTTCATTAATATGCGTACAGTAAGTGTCACAGCGTGCGTTACAAAACGTTTTTCGTTCAACCGTAGTCCGCAAGTAGTCGAGAGGCGGAAGTTCTAGGGTTTCATTACGCCCACCGTCTTGATTACATTCTCTTGAACTTCCAAATTTGTGTGTGTGTGTGCGTTTGTGGAATATAGTCGCAACCGCTCAACTGCACGCTCGAACGCACACTATCATCCTACATTCAAGCGCGAACAATTCCAAAACTAGAAAGATGCGTTGTTTCGTTGCCACTATCAGTTGCATTTGTCGCAGCGGCTTAATTCAAGCGCTGAAATGTACACTGAGAACTACTCCTCGCTTAGAGATGGACTATACAGGCATTTGAAAAGATGTGAAACGGCCGTTAGACGTTTCTTCTGGTAGGCCACGTGGGCACTACAGCTGAGACCTCAATCAATGATCACGCCTAGGAATATCTGCGTCCTGGCGTAACAGGTTTCGTCCATTGATAGATACAGCGTAGGATGTACGCTGACTCCGATTTGTCCGCAAGTTTCGTCTGCCCATTTAATTAGCACTGCGGTCAACACATATCGCAGAAATCTGAGGATAAAGATCGTTAGGCGTCCTTCATATTCTTTACACTAAAACTTTAAACACGAAGTCTGACAAGCATGTATGCCTGAAGTTGCGCTGCTGAAATGTTTGCTATTAATGGATAATGAGAAAAAATGTATAAGAACCAACCACGCTTACTTTTCAAGAATGCGTTAAAAAATTGGAGGACGCTTAAGCTTCGCCTTCAAGAGTGGAACGCGACAGCGTTCCCGTCGACCCGCCAAGGGGTGTAAGACAATGGGCTACGGCGCAGCGACTACGCGCCCCGCATCGGACGCGGTGAGCGTCGAGCAACGCAGCGTTCGGCGCGACAACGAAATGTGCGCCTGAGCAAGCGACGGACGCCTGAGCCTTAGAAACAGCTCGTTTCTAAGGCAGCACCGCGTTCACTAGAGGCGCTTTTGTACCGCTTTGAAGCATCGAACTCGTGGCTCAGTGGTAACGTCTCACACTCCGGAGACCCTGGTTCGATTCCCACCCAGCCCATCTTGGAAGTTGCTTTTTATTTATGAAGTGCCTGCCGTGATTTATCGCTCACGGCCAACGCCGCGGACGCCGACACCGACGCCGACGACACCGGCTTTTCTGCGACACGAGCTCCTTAACGCTGTCGCGTTAATATGCAGTGGGAGGTGGTTATTTGCGGCTCTATATTGCGGCTTACCATCGTGCCTTACCCTTACGCGGTAGCCTACCGGTACTTCGAGCGCCACTTCATCAAGCAACGCATTTGGAACGCCGTGCAGCGCCTGCCACCGCCTCTGATCGGAGGCGCAGCGTCTCAGCGATAGCGTTTCAGAACACTATAGCTGTCACGAGGGAAGAATGCGAGAACGCTCCCCTTACCACCGTGCCACCATGCGGTATTGAACGGTACCACCCTGCCAGAGGTGCCACCATCCCGATGTCCCGCGGCTCGGTTTTCACGCGCAAGCATAAGTGGCCAGCTCGTGAGATCGGGGGTGCCTGTCTGAAGCCGCGAAGCAAGCGAACGAGTCTCCTGGAGGTGAAGACAATCGCGCGCCGGGGAACGTACGTAGAGGAATGTGTACGTAACGTTGAGCGAAGTGGGGATGGAGAAACGAGGCGAAGCATCGCGGAGAAGGGAGGTAGGCGGAGGCGCGCTGGGTTGACCCCCTCTGGCGGTTGCTATAGGTTTTCCTTGCGATTCATAACGTACGGGGTTCGTCTCGCGATAACATCGTCCTCGCGCGCCGTACGCTGCGTGTCCAAGTGAAAGCGCGCGACGGTGAGCCAACGATGGCGGCTCAATCTCGCACGCGCGAAGGAAGGAAGCGCGCCGTATTCCGTCGCGCGCATAGGACCAGGGAAAGGGAGGAAGGGGGGCACTGTACTTCGGCCGCGCGCGGTCGCAGAGGCTTTATTTTGAAAGCGACCTTCTTTGCGAGCAGTCTATGTGGACCGACGGCTCGTAGCTTTGCGTGCGCCGTGTTCTCACTGCTCAGTTCGCGTTGAAGAGATCGACAGCACGAAGGTCACTTCGCTCGCTGCCGCTGCTGCTGCTGCCGCGATTCCTCACGCCAGCGTCTTGACAGCGAGTGCCCGCGGTCATTGAGTGTGAAGTGTTCATTTTCGCCTGTGCGTGCTGACACCATGCTAGTAATTTAGACAGTAAGCGAATGCTCACAACGGGGCGTTCTACTCCGGCGGCTGCTGCGTATGACGCGACCGCGCGAGCCCTGTCTCGTATACGATATGCGATGCGGACAGTGTAGGTGTCCAGGCGCACCGAGGGGCGATATCGTCGAGTGCGCTGTAGCACCAATACGCTTGCACGTCACCCGCGTTCATGACGTTAAACGCCACTGTGATTTGTTAAGCCTCGCGCGCACCTGAGGATGTGTTACACCGGACGTCCACACGTTCATGTACTCGGCGTACATTGAAATCCGGACAGCACATGCTATGCGTTCCACGAGAACGACAATACCAGGGTTGAAGAGCGCGAGGCGCAAGACGCAACCTTGGGGAACACGACGGTGTGTGTAGTGTTGAGAGGTCGGACCGTCATAGGTCTGTACACAAAAAAAAAGAAAAAAAAAAGACCTCCTGTGTAGGTTGTCGCGCGTCCACCGTTACACTCGGGCACCAAGCCCAACCGATTCAAGAGTGTCAAGTACAAGTGTCAAGCTCCTTTTATTTTTTTTATTGCATTAGTTTCCTTTTACGTCCAGAACCATAGAGCGACAGATAACCGTTTATGCTGATCGAACGTAAGTGACCAGCAGGTCAGTAACGATATTTTCAGTTCCAGTGTCTCGTCAAGTCTCCTTTGTCTCTTCTCGTTGGCTCTCCTTGCGCCCAGCATTTCATAACCTGCGTAGTCGCCATGGGTATTTGTGTTCCTTGCCGTATGTACATATTCACGACTTAAGATAACCGTGCCAGTAATTGGCATCCATGAAGCATTTCCGTTACGAACGTGTTTCATTTAAACAAACGTCTCCATCGCGAACATTGAAAAAATTTGAAATATATGATATGAGCTAGCAGACTCGAAAAGATAAAAAGACTATGACGGTATACCAAGCGGCACAAAAAAAATATGAAAAACCCGTTAGCATAATTTCGGATGTGGTTATTAAATGCGTAAGCATTTCTATGCCTACCCAACGAGAAATTTGTCCGTCACACGACATAGATAAGGGCACCGCGCTGCGTGGAGATGAACATGTGGCGCAATGCTTACGCATGCTTAGACCGACGCCTCCTATAACTATATGCCTGGAACGTCGCTCTCTTTTCCATAGGGAGCTCTCTGCCGAGTGTTGCGACCATGCGCCGCAGGACGGCGCGCGCCACCGTACCGGTCCTCATGACAACCACAGCCGCCGCCGCCGAAAGCTCACGACGCGCCAGCCGCTTGGCTGCCGACGTCGCTCCCGGTAGCCGCGCCACCGGCGTGTTTACAAGGGCTGGCCGCGAGAGGCGCTCGCCACCGTACCAAAAGGAGGAGAGTACAGACGAGGGAAGGGCAGCGCGTTTGCAGCTCACGTTCCAGGCACAGTATATTATAGGAGGCGTTGCTTAGACAACTACCGGAGGAGTTTCTGCGCGAATTTTAGAGCGCGGCTCTCTGGCGCCCGTTCCTGCGTTTCGCGGCGCCGTCGTCCCTCGCCGTAACCAAGGTCATCATCCGCGCGGTGCTCTAGTTGTGCGCCCTCCTGCTGCTATCTCGCGCGCGGCGCGAGTCTTGCTCTCCCCTTGTCCTCTAAAGCCGGATCCCGTGTTCTCGTATATCCTCCCGCTCCCTTCCTCCGCGCAGGCGCCGTTGCGGCGACTCTCGGCGCTGCCGTCCACTCCGCTCTCGTCGTCCCTTCTCCCGATGTCGAGGCACTGCCGCGGTGCGTGCGACGGGCGCTCCTTGCCGACCTGCGCGTGATCCACGGCTCTCCGCTGCTCCGTCTCCGCGTCGCGGCTGTACGGCTATCAGCCGTGCCTCTCGCTTCCCAGTTTGTGGGGCGCGTTCCTCAGTGGCATTTGTCGCCTCTGGCAGTGCTTGCGCCTGGCTGTCCTTCTCCCGCCTCCACTCTTGCCCTACACCTTCCCTTACCTGGCGCAGTGCCGTTGCGGTGGCTCGAAAGACAGATTAAGGCGAAGCTTAAGCGTCCTCCAAATTTTTTATGGAGCCCTACGTATCCCTATGGGTGTGCATAAATCTGATCATATGGGCATTCTCTTTGATCAACATTTTTTTGTCACTTGGTTCTTATCACTTATAGAGCTTGCCAGTCCCCTAGAGTTCCACCATTAACACGATTAAGTGTCTGAACTTCGTATATCACGCATTATAGTGCAGATACAAGGCATCAAGACACTTACAGACAGATTTTGCTGGGGCACCCGCCAAAGAATGCGCGCTCATAAAAAGTTGCTCGAAAAATCCATTGACCACTAGCGTCAATGTGAGTGAATTCCGGTTAACCCCCCTATCTATCCCACCCCATCTATCTCTGTCTAACTGAATTATCCGAACGCCTCCAGAAAGATATATACTCGCTTTAAGGAATGCATGATACGCTGGAAGACGCATATTTGTTGCCCTGAGGATATTTAGCTAGCGTTTAGTGTTCCATTGCTTTAAGGTCGCAGAGAACAGAGCATATCTGTAGTGCTGTACTGTATAGAATATACTACAACCTTCAGGCTTGCCAAGGACCTCGCGCGACAGCGCCCGCGTCTCGTAGATAGATAGATAGATAGATAGATAGATAGATAGATAGATAGATAGATAGATAGATAGATAGATAGATAGATAGATAGATAGATAGATAGATAGATAGATAGATAGATAGATAGATAGATAGATAGATAGATAGATAGATAGATAGATAGATAGATAGATAGATAGATAGATAGATAGATAGATAGATAGATAGATAGATAGAGAGCAATTCGTTTCAGAGCCGCAATGACAGCCATGCTGATTTAAGCAAGTGGATTCATGATGACTTTCTCCATAGATCATAAGCGGAGTTCCTGCCCAATCCGGGGTCGCATTTGTCAACAACTTATTATGTGTGTGTATAACTGTGCCTTAAGGTAGCTCACCTGAAAAAGGTTGCAATAATAATCATAATACAAAAATTACTTCAGCCTAGAATTGTCACATGCTGCCGTCGCTCGCTCGAAAGGTATTGTTATTCCAGTTAGAATGTTTCCACACTGGGGAAAAAAAGAATCAGTATGGGGAACCGTTAATCCGAACGCCAATGTATTTCGCGGCACATTTAGAGTCCATGTCACTCGGAACTGGTGCTAAGCGCAAAGTTTCTAGCAGAAGCTTACGCTTTGAGTGCTGGCGTACTTCGATTCTGCAATTAGGTACCCCCCGAAAAACGTTAATTAAGAAGTTAATTACTGAAACTTCCGATAACAATCTCATATGGCGATCATCGCGCAATTTCTAACGTCTACTTCCGCTACCACCGTGAAGCTTATAGTCTGCTAAAACTATTCTTCTATCTCAAATCCTCTATCTTTCTTTACAATTTGAGACAGCGGTCACTGAAACGCGCAGTCATAGAGAACTATTGCCGTTGGCGAGAACGTTCTCCACTCGGCGTGCTGGTCGGTTTAGCCGGTTTCAGCTGGTGACCAAGTTGTTAGCACAAAGGTGCTATACTGTACCTATAAGTGCGTCCTCCCTAATCGTTTCTCTTTCGTATATTTTTTAACTGTTGTAATCTGTAGGGCATTCATCACCAGATTACGAAAACTGCTACAGCGAGATACAGCTGAGCAAAGGGTCGTTCACACGAACGCGATTTGCAGCAGGTCTAATTGATTAACGGCGCACAGGGGGGATAGGGGCGACGCTAAAGGTCAAGCCGCAGGCACGCAATAACCCTGTCAGAAGGCAAATTAAGGAGTTCGTTACACCAATAAAGAAACTACACAAGGAAAAGAAACGAAGGCGTGAAATTACGCTTACTCACCACCTTCCTTAATTAAAGATGTGAACTAATT
The DNA here is from genome assembly GCF_050947875.1 of Dermacentor variabilis. Classification (NCBI taxonomy): domain Eukaryota; kingdom Metazoa; phylum Arthropoda; class Arachnida; order Ixodida; family Ixodidae; genus Dermacentor; species Dermacentor variabilis. Next base: position 38,479,556 of record NC_134577.1, read on the forward strand.
ACAGTTAATTGCGCGCGTTTCTGCGGGGACCGCTCAACTGTTAATTGCTGGTCGCAGCATTTCGGCCTTCTTCGAGCTCAATCGCTTTTCTTCAATTCCGGTAAAGCTCCCGCAACACTGCCCGGTTATTCATCAAACCTGCAGTGCGCGCATTTGAGCGCCGTTTTCACAACCCAAAGCGGTAAAACGTGGTGATGAAAAATGACCGCAAACCAGAGTTCCACTTAGGTCGTAAATGAACGAGGAGGTCACATGCAGAACACGAAAGAAGTGGCGAAAGAAAGATACAAAGAAAGAAAGAAAGAAAGAAAGAAAGAAGAGAAAGGACCCCGCGCTGTTAAGTGACGCAATCGTTCAAGCACATCGACAACGGTGCATCGCGTGTAAACAACGTTCCTTATATTTCGACGTCAAGTGCAACGTGAATCGGCGCCATCGAAAATCATTGTGGCTTCGCAATAGAAAAGTAAATAAATAAATAAATAAATAAATAAATAAATAAATAAATAACACTATGGCGGCTATACTTAAGGAGAGAAAAGAAAGAAACAGAAAACAGGTCAACTGTTGACGACACAGTGAAGCCGACGGGACAAATTTGCCAGCGAAAAAGAACACCTACACGACGCTTGAAGTAATTGCCAGCACCAAGATGGACGCGGCAACCGCTTAAAAATTGCAGGCAAACGACAGAGACTTCGTTTACGCGAAGTCGACGCATTTGGGTAGGCTCGGAAAGTCGAGCGGACCCAGTCCAACTCGATCGAGTTTACATGCATATCATCAAGTGGTTTATGCGTGAGACGACCAACCCCTTTGCACGCTTGTTGACCAAACTCGCCTCTATAAAACGACTCGCCCCGACCGCGGCTAGCGTCCACACGAACCCGAAGGCACGATTTCTAACTTACAAGCCGATTTAAACCGCACTTCGCTGGGTCCAGAGCGGCGTTTACACGAACGCGACAGTTGGCGTATAGCGTCCACGTAAACGGCGCTATATAACGCACTGTGAAGGTGAATCGGGCTGATGCGCCCAGTAAGGGGCATTTCGAGACGGGGTAAATCGTCTCAAGCGGTGCGGGTAAAACGCTGGCGTGTCGCATCGAAGGGGAGAGGAAAAGCGAGAAGTTTGCCGCCTTGTCTTCTCGTCTACTCTCTCGCGGAGTCACTAATCACCGGAAACCGTGAGTGAGTTGTTCCACGTGTGAACATCGCCGGGTGCAAGCGTTAGCGTCGCGCTGTAAGAAGTTCGATACGCTGCTGTCGCATTCATGTAAACGTGGCTCGTGTAAACGTGTCTAGAGAGACACCGGCGGAAAGACTGCGGCGCCTCGCCCTCGCCAATGAGATGCAAGAGAGAAAGTGCACTGGCGTCCGCTTCTGGTAGTACTCAACGATAGCAACCGTACCGAGATAGCCAATAACAGAATAAAGCTAACAAAAAAAAATAGATTCGGCAAATAGGGCGTTCAAGGAAAGCCACAGCATATACGTATATGATCAATCGGAAGATTAAATGCCAGAGATGTCGACGCTCAGCGCTAATTTACCAATCACACAACACAACATGTCAACTCTGACAACGACCAGTGACGATGCGCAACCACGGAATGAAGCTCACACAGTGCTCGGAGACCGAATGTACATATAGGGAACGATTCCATACAGCACTGGCGACGAAAGAGGCATTGTCAAGGCTACAGAGTCGATCTAAGCTAGCCGTTGCCAGCCAAGCAAGCCGAGGTGACTGATATCTCGCGAGGGAACGCTACGGGTCGAGGTTACACAACCAACAGACAACGCCAACGGATCCACACTTCGGCCACCGCGCAAAGCAAGCACTCACGGCAACGCAGGCAATTATAGACACAAAGGCGGCGGGACAACAGTCACTCAGCATGACGTGTATTTCTCAGCTTCTTCTCCGCCCGGCTCAGTTATGCCGTGCTCCTGGTTCTTTTCTGCCCAGCCAAGGTCGGCAGAACCTGAACAACGCGATCTGCTGTTCCTATAGTCTGATGGCACGCATACGCTTGCCGCGGGAAAAAATAATAATAATAGCGAAAGATGTCCCGCGCTATCGGGCAGCGCTCCGTCGCGAGATGTCGCTCTCGTAAACAGGCCGTTCTCCGTCACCCTAATGGATCGCGCTCCCCGAACGCACGTAGTACACATACGCCGCCGGTGCTACAGAGCAGCGACTTTGGGGGGAGGGCCACGGTCGACGCAAGTTCTGGAAAGCGTCAGCTGACTCGAGCCGTATACCAGCAACACCACCACCACCTATGCCCGTCGCATGCACAGGCCATAGCTTGATGGGTCGCGCGAGTGGCAATATGGGGGCTCTCTCTCTCCGGCCTTATCCGGCCGCCCCAGGACGACGAGGACGACGGTGAATGCACGGAAGGAAAAGTGGCGATAATGCGCACGAAAAGCAATTAAGGATTGCAGCTCTCCGCTTGTCTCGTCACGGTGACTTGAGACGCATTTCTGGGTTCCTTGTCCGAGACCCACGAGCGGCCAGTGTATATGGACGCTTGACCTTACCATCCGCTCAGTCAGCCGCACCGGGTGTCGAGTATATATATGCACTGTTTCATCTCGTAATGCGTTCAAACTGAAAAGGACCAGAAGACATTGGAACGCACCACTAGTCACTGTCATCGTTTTCGATGCTTATATATTTTACGTATTTCCAGCGACTGTAATTTTCAGCCTTTCCTTCTTAACATCCGCGTCTCGCATTAAGGAGTATATCGCAACCGTGGGTCATTTTTTTTTTTTTCTATTGACAACTCGCGCCACCACTTGCACAGAGCTCTTTGGCCATTCCTGGCTCCAGCGCCAATAAACACATTGTCATCATTATTATTATCATCAAAACCACAATGGTAATTATCATCATCAGCAATAATCAAGTAAGGTTGTCAATGATATTTCTGGTTTACGCAATGGGCTCTTGGGGTGACAAGTCTGGCAGTAGCTAATCAATAATATGAATAAAATACGGAGCTCTGAAAATGAAACTGTGGTAGAACGTTGAACGAGTACTCCCAAGAAATATCAGGTACAGCAATAACCAACCAAAAAAATAAAGAACACAATAGTTATCAAACATAACAATACGTACTATACTCATTAAACATTACTAAGTGCTTGGTAACGAGTTTATAAAATAATCCTTAGCTAATAGGTCTCTGAAAGACTTAAACGTGCAAGTCTTTCTGTTTTTTAGTTGTTTCTGTCCGGAATTTAGATTTTCTTACTTTATCTAATGTATTCCTATATTATTTACATTGTAGACATTGCAATTACGCTTGACCTCATCTATATGCTCTCCCCCCCCCCCCCCCCGTCTCCATTCAATGCCCTAACGGGCTCTTGGGTTACTTAGATAAATAAAATACATAAAAATATAATTACAGAAGAGTCATCAATCTTTATCACACGAGGCTACAAAAATACGTTTTCCTTTTATTTATTTCTTCTTTTTTTTAGGACGGGCTGTTTCGCTGTGTACACAGCTAATCGGAGCGCATGACCACAAAGCACTCAATACAGTACCAGGTACAACTGGGCAAGTTTGTAGGCATACGTGGCATTAAATGTCTGCTTGACAAACGTAGGGCACGATATACCGTGTATTCATTTTTCTTACAATTTCTTTTTTTAAATCACCCGGGGCAGGTAGCATAGTTACATTCCTCGAGCTGGAATATTCAAAGACGCGTAGATTACTTACACGAATCATCGAAACCCATTCTCTCCTAATTAACGATAATCAACTAATTAGCTTCTTACTTAATTACTCTACGGCACGCATTGCAATTTACGAATTGTAGCCGGTAAGTTTTCAAGGGGTATCCACTTGGAATGAAATTTCAGGATGAAATCCGCTTCGATATAATCATTGCCAAAGTGTGGGACAAAATACACGGGCGTCCAGTTGCTTTTGCGCTTCAATGCTTAGAACAGCGTTTTGCTAGAAGAAAGAAATAAAGGTTAGAGGAACAACACTGAATTTTTACCGCGAGTCTGACGGCGCGCATATCGCGAATGTGGTGTCCGCCTCAAAATTCGTTCCGAGTGGATATGCCTTGAAAACTCACCGGCAGCAATTCGTAAATTTCAATACGGCGCCGTAAAGCAATTCATCAAGAAGTTCATTACTAAATTTAAATTAATAAGCTGATATTGTGTTTCGGTCTCTCGTGCGAGTAAAGTACGAAGCTTTGAGTAATCCAGCTCAAGGACTACGAATGGGTAATTTGCGACAGGCGATTTAAAAAAAAAAAAAAACTCGACGTGGTTACAAAAAAAATGTTTGAAGAAACACCTCGAGTTCATGGCGCCAAGCCAAACGCAGTATTCGCCATTATCGCGGCCGACAATATTGTTCCGGCTGCTTTCGCAGGAGGCGGGACGTGAGCGGTGTGCTACGTGTCTCGTTGCCGTTGGGCGTTGTGGCCCGAGTAGGCTTAGACGTCACGACCAATTGGCCAATCAAGGACGCGCGTGCCGTTCTCAGTGGGACTGAGGGGGCGCAGCAATCTCGGCAGTGGTTGTTGGCACCGGCGCCCGACGTTGAAACCTGCTGTCCGGGAAGTACTACTACCTTTAGTCTAACGCCCAATCCGTGGTTATATACGCTCTGAAAAGCCCACGCGTATCTGAAGCGGGCCGAACTGTATATAGTGGTAAACACCGAGGCCAGTATAGTACGCATGATTTCCAGCCGGTTCTCGACATACCGTTGTACCTAACCTGATCTAACCTAACCTAACCTATGGGGTGTAAAGTGCGCTATCTGTATATAAAGTTTTAAACGCGGGCACTCGGACATTCCAAAACGAAAGCCCATTTCTGTAATGCGGATGCACTCTGGAGTAATCTTGACTTCGCGTTTTTCGCGATACCCACAAGAGCCGCTGCGGAACGTTATTATTTATTTCCGTTATTTACTGGTATTGGCCCAATAGTGGAGTCGTCGTGGTGACGCAAAAACTCGGTTGCTCCCAGAGCATAGCAGCTGCGGGAAAGGGCGGTTTGATGAGTTCACAGCTGCGCCAGTGCCGGGGCGTGAGTCATTAGCAAGGATTCCAGCTGCATAGGCGCGAGCTCATGCCACGCGCGCAACCAATCAAAGCCGCTTCGCTTCCACCGGAGAGGGAAAGTGCAGGAAAGGGTAACGCGCGCGCTGCGCCGGCTTCGTTTCTGTTCAGTTCAGTCTCGGAAAACGGATGAGACGGCCATGCGTTGTGCGTTCCCCCGAGGAATAGGCAGCGTTCGACGAGCGGCGGCGAGAACTCGCCCGTGAAAGGGCTCGCCGTCGGTGCGCTCATCCAGCCGTTAAACCCGTCCGAAAACAGGCAATCCGGCAGCAACCAGAACATCCCGAGCTGAGGGAACGGGAGGCCGAAGCAACGCGGTACCGTTACCTGTGGTTTACTCAAGCGTGACTGAGATCTGATGTGCACAAGACAAGCTTCGCTTACCCCCATATTCCGATAGGGGAAGGAGTGGTCATGTTTTTTTTTTCACTTTGGAAGCCTCATTTTGAGCAAAATGCAGCGGTAATGCTTAAAGTACATAAACAGATTTGTCTCCAGCAGGAATTACAATAGCTGACGGTAGTATAGTATCCACCAATCCAGTGTTCGTTGTCGGCAGGGCGCCATCGGCGAAGGGCTGTCTGACGAAGGTGGTGAAGAAGGCTTAATAAAGTCTGGGACAAAACCACAGCAAGTGCCTTACGTTTACGTTTCCTGCAGCGGTTTTGCAGAATAGGCAGTAAGAAACGTAAAGTCCGCGGTGTATACATTGGTGCCAGAAGGTGGTCGCAGCCTGCGTAAAGGCCACCTGACATTGAGCGTTTTTGGCGGCGTTTTCTGGCGTTTCGTCAACCGGCGTCACTCGGCGTCGACACTGAGGGAAGCGACAAGCCGTAGCGCCGAGGTCTGGACAAGCCAGATCTCAACGCCACCTCCGAAAGCGCACGAACTGCTACAATCGTCTTGATCAGCAAGGAGGAGGAGGAGGAAGCCGGAATAGACGGAGGGACACGGAGGTTAGCTAGATTAACAGTTCGCTATAGAATATGGCCAGGCCGTATGCTTTCCATATTTTTTTCAATAACATTCAAATAAAATAAATAAATCTAGCCACCTTACGATGATGGCGGGTGCTGTACTCACGTAATGGTCACAATAACAATACAAAAAAGAATATTGCGAGAAGTGTCACTGTCTCTGCTGTGTGTTAGGCGTGTCGTTATACGAACATTGATAATATTTTAGCCCCAGCAGACAAGCACGTCATCTTGTCCTTGTCTGCTAGCACTAAAATGTTATCCTAGTCTCTCTGTCCCGCCGTTCCTCTCTCTTGTGGTTTGCGTGCGTGACACTGCGAACCAGGTGCCAATTTCTTCCAAACGCAACGCGATCGGCAGCCGGCCAACCAGCCGTCTATGGCCAGTGGCGGTGGCAGACGGCGGGAGACCCGAGCAGCATACAGCCAAAACAAGACGAGATTGCGATGGCGTGTTCGTATCGGCCGAATCGCGCTTTAGCCTAGCCGACGCCCCCCATCCCTCTTCCCCGAAATCGCCTCTGCACAACGAGTCTCAGCCGAGGGGAGACGATTGCACGGCGGTAGCTCGGGCCGGGCAGCAAGAATAGAGAGACAGCCCCGGGGGCGCCGCAGAGAAGCGCAACGTGCAGGGCAACACAAAAGGTGGGGGGAGGAAGAGGCTGGAAGATAAGGGGGCGGAGGAAGAGGAGGCAGATGACGAGGTGGAAACGGCTCTGCGGTGAACCGCGCAGCTCAACTGTTTCCGGCTGGTATAATGTAACTACCTCACGCCCTCGCTTCCCTGGGCGCTCGCCTACCCTGCACTGATTCATTTCGGCGGCTGTGTGGTAAAGAAGAGGGGAGGAATTGAAAGAGGCGACGCCGCATCGTACACCAAGTCAGAATTGCCCTTTCCATGGCTCGCACTGTGCGTTCCAAAGTCTTCTATTCCATTCGCACTGATCAGGAGAGGGGCATAAAACAGGGGTGAATGGGTGGGTTAGTTGAGGAGTAAAATACTTATCCGCTTTCGCTTTCCGACACTGATACAAAGCCCCCTACCCGGGGCTCTTCCTCCGCGCGGGTCTCTCTCCCTATTTTCATTTTTCTGCTTCTTTCATTTTAACGGTAGGCACACAGGCGTGGGATGTGTATATATGTAGTGCGACTGGACGCCAGAACTTATTCGCAATTCCCGCACTTTTACTGCTCCCGTTTTCTCGTCCTATTCTTGCTTTCGTTTGCACATTTAGAATTCGACGGCCCCTTCCCATCACCTCGTTTCATGCTTGGGAACACGGTTGCGTGGAAGCGGGGTTTCGGTGAAGCATCTTCCTTTATACTTTATATATCCCCCTTTTCTGACGTCACTCGTTCACGTCCTCGGAGTGTGTTCTCGCGTTTAATATATATATATATATATATATATATATATATATATATATATATATATATATATATATATATATATATATATATATGTGTGTGTGTGTGTGTGTGTGTGTGTGTGTGTGTGTGTGTGTGTGTGTAACGAAAGCAATTTCGCGCCCCCTCCTTCTCCCCGCCGATTCTTCCTCCTTTCCATCTTTCAGAAGATCGCTCGTCGATCCTCTCGTTCGGCGAGACTTACCGCGACGCTGCACTTATTGGCCGTTCTCCACCGGAGGAGAGCCGCACCCGCGGTAGTTACACCGAGCTCGGTCATTTTCGAGCTTCACGCAACCGCGCACAAGACGAGAGAGACGCGGATAACTGCCCCGACGTCAAAGGAAAAAATTAAAAAAAGGTAGGGGCGGGGAAGAAAGGCTGGCCAGAGAGGCAGAGCAAGACGGAGGCAAGAAACTCACGAATAAACGTGAGAAGTGGCGCATTCAGACGGGATAGAAAGATATAAGGGGGAAAAAAAAGGAATAATATAAAGGATACGAGAACCTCGAGGCAGTTAGGGGTGCGAGCGATTGATTTCGTGGCCGCTGCCTGTCAGGCCCTCTGATGAACGATGTCACGGAAACCCATGATGATGTAGCGTTCCCCTGCCCCCCCCCCTCCCTTTCTTTTTCCTTGCTTTACACGGTTCCTCCCAGGCTTATACGCTTCCTTTCGTGCCTTCCTGCATTGCTGCGATGACCAGGCATGCAATGCGCTAGGACCCCCTTCGTAATGACTCTGATTAGCACGCTACGTATAAGCTGCATACATATTCTCCCACTTATGGGCACTGCGCGTGTAATGGAGCGAGCGTGTCGTCTTCCGTAAAAGAAATCTTCCGCTGGACAGGTAACACGGGAAGCGTGAGAAACATTGATTGCTCAGTGCTTCGCGCAAACAACGTGATTACGCAAAAAAAAAAAAAGAAAAGCCGGAGAACAGCAAAAACGGGCACCACCGCTCGGAAGAGGAGAATCACCGCGCTGGTGGCGGTCTCCACATTCCCACGGCGGTTAAACGCTAGCACCTCAAGAGTAGTATTGGGCCTTTACAAGTTTTTACTAAGCTCGCTTTGTGGCCACAGCATTCGTTACGGAGTTTTGGAAACAGCGTACTTCAAGCGGCTCACGCAATTACTGCCCAACCTGTAACAGACTGAAGTCTGTTAATAACGCCCTGAAACGTTTTTAGCGCACAGAAGAATGAACTTCAATGCCCCCGGTTACCTAGTCGCTGTATTGCATTGGATATATAAATAGTTGCCTTCTTTATAATCACTGGCATCCTCTCTCTCTCTGTCATTTTACTAACCTCCCCCCCCCCCTTTCCTCACGGCTGGGCGCCGTTCACGTCTCAGCAAGCTGCGTTAGACAGTTACAATATGGTGAGCAGTAATTTACTTATTTTAATCATCAAGCAAATGCGACTGCACAGCGCACAAGACGCAGGTGACCGGGTACAGCAAGAACTGGCCACTGCTCGCTATGAAAGCGAAAAAAAAAAAAGATGTTTACGAACTTCTGCAATGCAAGCACACTCAGTGCATCCACTTCAAGCAAAGTTCAAGCGCAGCTGGTGTTGTCCGAAGCTGCCGCCATCCTTACTTCATCTCTTTTTCCCCTCTCCGGGAACAGAAGCCAGCCCGCTTGGAAGCTGCCTCTGACGCAGGCCTTCGACAGCACCGCGTAGCGCAAATCCTATTGTACGCTCTGTCATCGGAACTAACAAAACGTGGCCGATGACGACGAACGATTTGACAGGCAAGCCGGCGCCGACGCGGCACGACGCCTTCCGCTCGCGGCGGCAGCGATTAGGAAAAAAAAGAAAGGGTTGCCGAACACTCGCTCGTTGGTCGACCGGGCGCAGAGGTCTCGCGTATATGCGAAATCGTGAGAAGGGGTTGCTTCCGCTTCGATCGGGCCGAGCCGTTCGTTGTCAGCGCGCGTGTGCGCTCGCGTAACACACAACGCGCACCGCAGGAAGGCTCGCACTGTAGGTACACAGTACGGGTCCCGTCGAAAGACCCCAAGATGTCGTCCCCGTGACCTAAATCGCCGCCGCGACCGCCCGGAGAGCGGCGCTTGTAGCGCCGAGAGCTCGTCTCGCGTGTAAGAACGACGACGACGACGCCCTCTTGCGTCGCTGCAACCTCCATTTCCTTACGTTCGTGTGTTGCCCTAAGCCTTATGCATCTGCCTCACTCGCAGAGACTTCGCTGCCCCCCCCCCAGCGCGCTCCCCCCATTCCTTCCTCCAAATACTCCCTCCCCCTACTCTCCTCTCCTCCAACTGCTCGTCCGTTCGCAGGACAGCCTTTGACACCAATCAAACCCGAAGGCGTCGTGTCGGCCCCTCCGGGATCCCAGTGTCTGGCGCGGTGTTTCCTATAGTTTTATCCTTGTCGGCATATCGCACAGCGATTTGCCTTTCTTTTTGTTCTTTTTTTTTTTAATTTAGGCTCTCTGCGTTCCGCGCAATCAAGGCGGTCGGCGTGTCATCGTTCCGCAATGTCCCTGCCGAATCTCTCTTCTTCTTCGTCTGTGTCGTACTCGCGTTCCCAAAGCGCATTGCCGGCCAAGAGGAACCATTGGTTCCGCGTGTCGATCGACCCCGCAGGTAGGGCGCGCTCGCGCTCCTACACCCCAATCCGGGGGGAAGAAAGAAATGAATGAATGACGACCGTGGCAGCAGCAGCCGCAGTAGCAGCGGCAGTAGCGGGCACATCACTGGCGTTGCAGTCCAGCTGTCATCGCTGTGACGCCTCCGGTAGCCCCTTCGCCCTCGCGCAGCAGACCTACGTCTGCACAGTGAATCTGCCTGTTCTCTTTGGTTTCAATTATTCCTTCGTGTTGACGCCGTCCAAGCTGACGGCGTATTGCACCGCTGGGCGCCTTTTGTTCTCGAAACGCTGATCGGTGAAAAACAAACGGTTTTGTCTAACACGTGCGTGTTGTCAGCTCGATACACCGTTTTGACAAACACGCGGAATTAGGACTGAAGACTGCGGCACTCCAGAAAGGCACCCGGCGTGGTTGCTCAGTGGCTATGGTGTTAGGCTGCTGAGCACGAGGTCGCGGGATCGAATCCCGGCCACGGCGGCCGCATTTCGATGGGGGCGAAATGCGAAAACACCCGTGTACTTAGATTTAGGTGCACGTTAAAGAACCCCAGGTGGTCGAAATTTCCGGAGTCCCCCACTACGGCGTGCCTCATAATCAGAAAGTGGTTTTGGCACGTAAAACCCCATAATCTCTAATCCAGAAAGGAGCAGACGACGCTGCGAATACGCGTACGGGGACGTGCGCATTCGCAAGAATGCGCTTCCCGATTGGCTGAGCTGGTACACACGTCATCCGTAACCTTCCGCTCCAGCGCCACACAGCGTTGCGAAACGGGGTACACGCGTACTCCGCGATCGCCACAAAGTGTTACCGTATATCCGCGCTCCGTTGGCGATGAGCAAACAGGACAGACGTCCACCGCGCCAACACGAAACAAAGCATCGACTGAGGCGCGTTATGAACAAACAACGAAGCGTATACCGAAACGGGTCAGAGGCAGACGCGAAGTGCTGGAACGCGAACGGGCCTCGTGGCGCCTGCAGGGAACGGAGTCGCGGTTCGAGTGTTTGGAAAGAAAAGAAAGGGGCACGTCTCCCTCCGGGGTTCGAGGCGTCGAGCGCCCACCCACGGGGTGCCGTTTATATCGCGCCCCCGCAGCGGGCCAATCATAACAGAGCGCCGGGCGCGAGCACTAAAGGAAGGCGCCTTCGCGGATGAGCGGCTTCCCGTCCAAACATATTTCTCCCTTCTCCGGCCCTGAGCTTTCGGCATACCGGTGGCACCGAAGAATGGGGGTGCCGACGATTGCTGTGAGTCCGAGTGACCGGTGGTGCGCTTCCGTGCAAAATAATGTACGCCTTTTTTAAAGTGAATAAGGGTATAAATCGTTCTACAACTCCAACGGTGTAAGGATGTGAGAGAGACCGATTAAGCGGGTGACGCTTATTCACTTTAGGAGTGCAAACATGTTCTAGTACACGGACTCCACTGTCTCCAAAGTGGTTCCAGCGTTACTGCGCCGGTAAGGATTGGGTAAGGCGGAATATTTGTGAAGTAAATCATACGTTCTTTGTATGCTCAATTAGGCTCTCAGACTTTAATATCACTCGCGTTCACATGTATAGCTATATACCAACTCTATTGTAGCGTATAGCAAGCTATAAGCCGCAGTATTAGCAAGCGGTTTATTTCTTATAGAAGCAATCGGTCGGTCGGTCGGTTGGTTGACTGATCGATTGATTTTAGCCTGTCGTACGGAAAATATATACCATGACTGTGTCACCCTGAAGCCGAGACCAGATTTGTTGAATACCCACGCAAGTGGCGTAATTCTTGCGGCGCTGAGTTCCATCAGAATGTGTGAGGAAGAGTCTCGACCTGATTGAATCTTTTTTTGTGGAGAAAGTATATGCTTGTGAAGGCTGCATCGCCACCAGAGCTTTCATACCGTTGGATAAGCCATGAGTTAGGCGCGTTAGATATGTCACCGTAAGTATAGCGTATGCGGTATCTGGACTTCAAATGGCCGTCCTCAGCTACGCGACGCGGCGTCACAGTTCCAAGCTGCAGCTTGTCATCATGGTACAGTAAACCCTCGTTATAACAAAACTGGTCTGTATGAGATATTGCCTAATACGAAACTTATTGTTCTCCAGCGTTTCTATAGCTATCACATATCTCATCCGCTTTTAGTGAAGTACCGCTTATAACGAAGTCACTTTCCTGTCCCCATGGCTATGTTACAACGAAGGTTTACTGTAGTTCGTTAGCTGTGACGTGTGCGCGTCAATAAAAAAAATATCAGTGGCCTTCTACTCTGTGAAGGATGTCCAGCGAAACTGTATGTGGGTGCCTTAACTGCACCTCCGCCGCGGGTCGTCCCGGCATTGCACCATCTCTGAGATCGGCCCAGGTATACGGGGAGCTTTTTGCTTACCACGCCAACGACACGAAAATTTCCTTGGACGGTAGAGGTGTACATCTTCGCTGTAAAAGCTATTCTCAGTACGCAACTGGTGCAACTGCAGTCGCACAGAGCGGCACCAGTCTCGAAGTGAGAATAGCTTACCGACATAACTGTCCATTGAAGCTGCTGGCGCACAAGGAACAGGACAGAAAGAAAAGAAAGACCTCATGCACACTCGCCCGGTTCGTCGTTATCATAACCCGCGTGGCACTCTGCCGCGAGTGCGCGTTAAACAAGAATAACTGTTTACGCATACAATGGCACCCTGCGCCGTGCGCCGCAAGGCTGGAGTAACCTCTCGTCACCGACGTCTGACAGCACTCGTACGCGGTATACGCGTCTCACGTGTTTATTTATTTATTTATTTATTTATTTATTTATTTATTTATTTATTTATTTCAAGTACGTGCAGCACCCGAAGGCATTATTGCAGGGGGGAATACACAGTGGTACATAAGCTCGACAAAATACAGAACTGGTCAACCAAAAAATAACACAACAATAGAAAAGTTCACGCCGCTATAAGTTCAGCAGAAATGCTCTGAACGATGCTTCAGTGCGACAATCAGCAATTTCCTGCGGTAGCTGATTCCACTGTGATATTGTGTGTGGGAAAAAACGAGTGCTTGAAGACGTCTGTCCTATAAATAAGTTCGCTTGTTTTAAAGAGTGGTCACTTCTGTGCGATAAGAAATGAGGAGGTAAAAGGTAAGTTTCTCTATCTATTTTAACCATACCGAAATAAACTTTAAAAAGCATTTCTAATCTCACGTTGTCTGCGTGTGCTTAATAATTCCCACCCCACGTTATCCTTAAGTGCTGTAATACTAGAAGTCATAGTTATTACAGACAAAACGGGCTGCGCGGTTTTGTACATGCTCGAGCATATTAGATAGAGTTTTGGTTTGCGGGTCCCAGGCCATACAGACATACTCTAATATGGGTCTTACGTTCGAAAAATAAAGTAGTTCTTTAATTTGGGGAGGAGCTAACCGGAAGTTGCGTTTAACAAAATTTAGCATTTCGCTGTAACATATTCAACGTGCTTAGCCCAAGTTAAATTCGATGAGAAATAAACACCAAGATACTTATACTGAGTTAGTCGCGACAGCTGGACATTGTCTAATGTATAATGAAATAGATATGGATTTTGTTTACGAGTAAAGGACACCTACTGGGGTTCAAAGACATTTGCCACCTTACACACCAGCGTGTTATACAGTCCAAATTGCGTTGCAAGCACTCGTGGTCAGTGGCAGACCTAATGCAGGGATAAATAACACAATCATCCGCATACAGACGTACTTTGCATGACACAACCTGAGCAATGTCATTGATATAGACCAAAAACAGCAATGGTCCCAAAACAGATCCCTGGGGAACTCCCGATGTAACAGCAATATAATCAGATTGTGAGTCATTAATTACAACACGTTGCATGCGTTCTTGTAGATAACACTTAATCCAATCAAGCAATGAAGGAGAGATATCGAGGGATGATTGCTTATACAACAGGAAGACATGGGGAACAGAATCAAATGCCTTTCTAAAATCTAGAAATATTCAGTCAGTCTGTACACCGAGACCGAATGAATGAAAAAGATCGTGGCTGAATTCTAGGAGCTGTGTCGAACAAGATCGACCAGACCTAAAACCATGCTGATATTCGCTAAAAAAAAAATTATTTTCTAGATGTTTTATTATGGCACTGTATACAATGTGCTCCAGTGTTTTACTACACACACTCGCTGGAGAAATTGGCCTGTAGTTGGAGACAATATTTTTCGGGCCACTTTTCTGGATTGGTAACACGTTTGCAACTTTCCACTCTTTAGGTAATCAAGAAGTACTTAACGATTTCTCAAGAATAATAACCAGATAGTGGGCGATTGTGTCAGAACAAGCCTTTAACACATAAGAAGGTATACCATCAGGACCACTTGCAGAAGAAGCATTTATATTGCCAAGTAACTTAAGTGTACCACCATGTGTCACGACCAGTTCCGGCATAGGTTCAAACACATTGTCGGGAATACGCGGTAGTTCGTTATGACAGGGAGTTGTGAAAGAAGATTGGAAATAAAGATTGAAGCAAGAAGCTTTATCGAAATCATCAGTAAGAAGTACACTGCCCTTTTTTAAGCTCGGGACGCCAACTGATTCTTTGCTAATTGTTTTTAAACACTTCCACATTTCTTTCGGGTTATTTTGTAACTTTGGGCCCAATGCTAAGAAGTATTTCTCCTTAGCAACCTTGTTTTTTTACTTTTAAACCTTTTCCAAGGGTTTTTAGCATTACAAATACCGAAGGGTTACGCTGCTTTCTATAAGCATTCAGAAGACGATGTCTCTTATTAATCAATTGCTTGACTTCCTGAGTTACCCAAGGCTTATCACTACGTTTTTTTGCAGACAAATGTTTCCATGGAACATGTGAGTCAACCAGGTGCTTTAGGGTAGAGGAAAATGTATCCCATAGGGTATTGCAATTTGCGGACTGAGCTAAATGATTGAATTCCTGCAGGAATATGGCAAGATCATTAGATAATGAAACATAATTGCCTTTCTCAAAAAAAGTATACCTTCCTTGGGTGATCATGTGCTCATGAGAAGGGGACAATCTGCACATGCGCCACAATGCTGTCATGGTTACTAATACCAGGAATTACGGCGTTATCAGACACAAGCAATGGCTGGTTTGAAAAAAGCAGATCTAAGACAGAAGAGCTATTCGGACCACACCTAGTAGTTTCAGTAACAAACTGATAAATATCATTGGTAACTATTGCCTCGCGAAATGCTATAGACAGAGCGGAAGAATTAGCAAGGACAGGCTTATAGTGAACCCACCTCACGTCAGGCATATTGAAATCACCGCCAATAATATAGTCATTATTTATTGTAGAAAGAAACTCGGATAGGGGGGTTGTGAAGGTCTCAGGCGATGTGGAAGCGGGGGAACGGTAAAAGGAGCCAACTGTCAGCAACTGCCCAGTTTTAAATCGGATATTGCACAAACTGACTCGGGACAATCAGTTGGGATTAACACGGGAGATGATTGCAAGCACGAGTCAACAAGTAAAAAGACACTACCGCCATGCGCATAGCGATAGGAACGGTAGACGTGAAAACCAGGCGGAAAAACTTCGGAACTACTGACAGATCCGTCGAGCCAAGACTCCGTACTTATAATCACGTGGGGTTTTACTGAAGAGGTCAGAGTAGCAAAGTCATCAATTTTGTTTTTTAAACTTCTGCAGTTCACGACTAAAATGGTAAGCTCAGAAATTGTATGACCGGAACGTTCCGTGCGCACACATTGCTTTGAGGGCTGATTGTTCGGGCACCACGCCTTCTGCTACTTTTTCCATTCAACAACAATATTCTGAGTACCATCATAAACGTAGCACTTCTTATCAACGAGTAGCTTATCGTATCGAAGTTTGAAAGATCGCGCAAGCCTGACGTCAGGGCTGAGATCCTCACGGATCGCAAAGTTAGTACCCTTAAGCCTGATGCCACGAGATAGGATACGTTCCTTATCCTTGAAGTTAACAAACCTAATAATGATAGCCTTTTTTTTGCTTCCGTGAGATTTACCAATCCGGTGAGCACGCTCCACACTTTCAGGAGTAATCCGTTCATCCAGTTGCGTTTCGAATAAAGACAGTACTTTTTCCCCCGATGCAGACCATGTCTCATCGGCTGAATCATCCAGGCCAAAAATAATGAGGTTGTTTCTTCTGGATCTACTGCTCTCACTATCAAGTGACGCCCTTAGCTTCATCATATCATGACGAATGGCGTCAAGAGCGCAAGGAGCTGAGGCTGCATAGAGCGTATTGAGCGTTCACTATAGATCTCCCTCCGCGAACACGAATCGCGCCCTAGCGGCGTACCGCCGCTCCAGAACTCCGTATAACGCCTCCGTTATTCGCGCACAGCGCTCCCACACATGTGGCAATCGTTTAGCAGCGTGCGCTCGGTGAGCGTATACTGTACGCCACAAACACGAGGCACAAAGGGGTTCGTTCCCCTTCGGAGGTCCTCCGCGGTTATCTTGATTCAACGGTGCGCACAAGCACGCACATGGTAGCTTATAAGCGAGAGTCGGGGCCGTGTATACACACTCACAGCAAGCGCTCTCTACAGGCTCCGTTTCGTACCACTGGAACCGCAAAGCGGGTGCCACGGCGAACACAAGGCGCCAACTTGTTCAACGGCAGGGCTGCCTCTTCTCAACGACGACGCGCACGCAAAGTGGCTGTCAGATGAATAATGGAGACGAGCTGCGAACGCGATCAAGAAAGCGGCATCCGAGGCGCCCAGCTTATGCGGCGATAAGCCTGCCGGGCTTAGCTGGGCCACGTGGCCGCTGACAACGACGAGAAGCCATCGGAGACGTCGCGTAAAATATGAATTGCTTTGTTAATATTTTTTTTACTTTATTTTTTGTAGTCCCGGAGAACGACGCCCCAAAGAAGCGATACAGTGGAACGCGGTCTGCATGGTTAGATATCTTTGTCACATCGTGTCTTCCTTATCGTCGCCACCTACCTAACTATATAGCGAATGATTCAGTTGTAGAGAGTCAAGAAGGAAATCAGATGAGTGAGCGGGCAGGCAGGCATCATAGATGGATGTTTCCGAGTTGATGCCTTGCACAGGTGTAGGTGAAAAGGCATGAGAAAGAACGCAGGAACAGAGAGAGCAATAAAAACAGGATGGCGTTCTCACTGTATACATACGTCGACACAGGCCCGTATAGATGGCAAAAAGCACAGCAACGCGTTCACCTCCAGTCTTGGATTATGAACTTTCAGTCCACCTACAGCGGTACCATGCGTAACGATAACTGCGGCTATGATGATAGATATTCTCTGATATAACACTTATATTCAGCGTGTGTAAGAGCGTGGATACAGGGATCGGTTTTTCCCATCGGCTTTCCCGAGTAGCCAAACATCGTTAGAAGATTATCTGAACTGTAGATATAAACAACCAGTTATACTACTAAAAAATAAACAACAAATTACTGTAGATTTTAAGTAGTTATGCGGGATGTCTTCTCTTTGCTGTTGCGCTTATGGCTCGTTTGGCAACATCTTTTTTCATCATCAATCACTCCGCGAGCGCCCAACGGCAAATCAGAAAGCTCCTTCCCGGTATAGTGTAACTGTCCCGGTAAGTACAAAGACGCTGGTTCTCCTGACTTCTATGATGACATGAGGAGGCTGCTCCATTGTTACCCGGATAGTAATCATGTCTCCTTTAGCGACAAAAGAAAAAAAGAAAATCGAACCTGCGACGTCTAGCACATCTTTTTTCTGGTCTTATGACACAGACTTCCTACAGTATTTTTGGCACGGTACTTTTCAAAGCGTTCAAATGTCACTCTGTAATCCTCTAGCGTTCCAGATAAAAAATTTCGTCTCGTCTTCTTGTTAATAAGGTATCGACATTTCAATGATACTGCTCTGTTCGGCTACATGTGGTACTTCGTAATGCATGTGTTTTGTGACAGGACAGCTACAGCAGGTAATCTCTTTAATCTTGTCTGGTTGCAAGAACACGTGCATGCACAGCCACAGACCGCTGGGGTTTATTCGAAAACTCGACATAATAGCCAAGAATTGTCCTACTCAACGTGGCCGTTTGTTGATAGGCGGGATTCACAACCTAATATGCCCTTTTCTGTTTAAGTTAGCAAATTTTTGTTGATTTTATACTTGCACTGTGTCGCGAAGAGAGTGTACCGCGGCCCTCTTTGCTGTCTTTCGGGGAATTTTGTGGGGTCCTTGACGCGGGGCAAACCTTCGTACACAAATGATCTCGACGGCGCCGCGGACAGTGCTGCCGCGCGGCCGCCGCCCCTGACGTCACACCTGCACATGTCGCGTCGTCTTCCCACGCTCGGCTGTCAAAAGCCGATCAGTTATGGTCAGAGTGCTTTTGTGTAAGGAGTGTTGACGCGACCATTTCTTGACCCCTTGAACTCTGCCGCTTATTGGATGATGTCGGCTTGCCTGATTGGTCGGAGTAACGAAGTAGCCCATTGGTGGAGAAAAGTGTCTCTTGGATGCTGGGGAAACTTATTTAAGGAATAGTTTGGGGTAGTTTAAAGTGAGCAAGTAGACAGCAGCAGACGGCGCATCTTCACCAGGGGAGACCAGGCCGGTCAGGCAGGCCGACGACGACGGGTATGACATCGTTTTGCTTGTAGATATTTTGTACAGTTTAAACTTAACGTAAATACCAAGAGAATAAATCTAGTTGTTCAAATGCTACTCTCGTCGTCGCACCTGCGGATTTGGACTTGCCCCTGCCAGAGCTCATCCCCATTCATCTTCCGTCTCCCTGGTGAGTTGATGCGTCTGATATCTCACGGCTGCGTCACTTCGCTACAACTGTTTGATTTACTTCATCTGCATGCAACACAAGACGAACACAGTTCTGCAACATGAACTCTACTTCAACCATGATTGCTATAGAGACCTACACGGCTTTGAGATTGAAATAGACTGTCATTTATGCAATGAAAATCTATCTATCTATCTATCTATCTATCTATCTATCTATCTATCTATCTATCTATCTATCTATCTATCTATCTATCTATCTATCTATCTATCTATCTATCTATCTATCTATCTATCTATCTATCTATCTATCTATCTATCTATCTATCTCATTTACACCACAAGGATTTGGCACTTTCAACATTTCGAAGAAGCGACATACAAACAAGCAAGCGCCGCAACGTTCGGGAAAGAGGGAAAAACGTCTGATATCGACAACAGACAAGTCGATAACTGCCGGCAATATCGTGGTGCCCGAAATTGCCACCAAAAGCGAAGATCGACGCGAAAGGGAAAGGGGGACAACAAAGGAGGAACAAGAATGTCGACGGAACAGCGTTCGGCCATTCTGGTATATATTTATAGAAATGTTACTTCTTTCTTTTTCAGCTAGGCCCATGTCACACATAACAGAGAGAGAGAGAGAGAGAGAGAGAGTTATATAGCAATGTTCGCGATGCGACCCGCGCGGACGGCGGCGGGAGCGGCCCGCGCAATGTCACGGGGATCGAACTGTCAGTCAAAGCGCAGGGCAAATCTATTCTTCGTCTGTCTCTCGCCCACTCTCTCTCCCATTCCTCCAGAGCCCCGTTCGCCCTTACAAGTTCCAAGACGAGGCCAAAGATGACGGCTTGCGACGGGGAATGCGCTAAGAGCTTTGAGAAAATAAACAACTGCGTAGCACGCAGGCTAGCCCCGTAAGAAAGAAAGAAAGAAAGAAAGAAAGAAAGAAAGAAAGAAAGAAAGAAAGAAAGAAAGAAAGAAAGAAAGAAAGAAAGACTGGAAACAACGTTCGAAACGGCGCTAATAACTAAACCTTGTGTTCCTTAGTTCTGTTCAGCGCGGTCGCTCCTGAAAGAAAGTATGTTTCTCTCTCTCATTCTTTCTTTCTCACTCTTCGTCTAGAAGTTGTCTATTCACGGCCCCTTCAGTAGAAAACGTGTGAAGGCTTTCTTTAAAAGAAAGAATTCGGTAAGAATTCTGGAATCGCTGGAATTCTTGTAGACCGTTCTGGCATTCTTGCAGAATAAATAAAACGAAGCTTTCACAGGATAAGATGGACTTTCGAAGGGATCACTAGTGGGCGAAATAGGGACGCGTCGAGTCACGTAAGCTCGTCGAAGAAGAAGTATTTTAATGACTGGAAAATGTAGAGAGGTCGGCCGGATAATGGAGCATCTGGCCTGCTACTCGTCGAAACATTTGCTCCAGCTTAAGGCATCACTTGTTCAGTCACTCATGACCACTTTGATTTAAAGAATACAGCCAAAGCGCGCTACAACAAGACATGATATAACGAAATACTGGATAAAGCAAAGTGAAATTCCCCTACATATACTCATATAGATTCAAGCTGCAGTAGATGTACTAATGGATATAACGAAGTAATGGATTTAATTAAGAAATCCTGGCTCCCCATACGACTTCGTTATAACGAGGTCTTACTGTAGTCCTTCGTATCCATGCTATCTACAGAATGTTTGCAGAAACTACTCTATACAGTTTGACGGTCAGTGCCAAGTTAGTTTAACACAGGATCGTGAGCAGCAAACATTCCTGAACTGTTACACGCAGTGACATGACGCAAACCTGACGTACAAAGGAGAGACTGGTGGCGACCCCACGGTAGGCTTACGGAACAAGTTGCCCGTGACGTCACACATTTCGGCATTGCCTGGTCGAGGCTACAGTTAGCCGTCTGCAAAAAAGTGTTGCATTGCACTCGAAAACAAACGACAGCACGTCGCGACCCTCGTACACTTTTCCTGCGTGAAGAGGGCAAGAAATGCGCAAAGCCGTAACGAAAATCCCTAGCGTCACGGTTTTGGCAGCGACAAAAATAATAATAATAAAAGAAACGTTAGCCTCTGTGTTGTGGGTTGGTTGCACAGGACTGATGTCGCAGGACTGATGTTTTTTTTTTTTTTTTTTTCCTGGAATCACCAACGAAGTACTCGCGTTCCCTTTGTAGTAGTGTAGCTTGTTACTAGAAGATGACTGGGTGTTGGCTTCCGCAATGAATGTCTTGCGCACATTTTCTTTTTTTCTTATTGAACTACGCTAATCAAATAACCACCAACTAAGTACGGTTGATTAAATGTAACCAACCGTTTCGGAGTCCTGACTCCTTCACCAGGAAATTTCCGGAAGCCATAACAGATCATTCATCCAAAACATGGGGACAAATTTAATACAGCTACTTGGCTGGTGTCGTATAGTTAATATAACTTCAAGTGTTCCGCATCACGACTGATTTCTTTCGAATGCTTACTTAAAGGGCTCACACAGTCGTAACGATCCTTTCAATTTTCGCTATTTTCGCTTTTATTCATGGCTTCGCACAAAGCTTTTCATCTGCTATCGCGTGGATCGGCCACTCACCGAGACGGGCGGTAAAGAAAACTAATAGGATCATATGGAAATGCATCCTTACGTAACATGCGTTTCGTTTTGTTGCCTTTGATCTCCTTTCCAACCAGAGTATACTGCACGCATTTAAGGGCATCGATGCGGAATGCAATACACCCGAAGAGCAGGAAGGACGAAAAAACAACCACGAAAAGAACGAATCAGAAACTATACGCCTTCCCAAAAACAATGAAGCGAGCCAACGAACGGAATGCAGCGGGGACGTACGGTGAAAACCAAGGGGAGCTGTTTAAACGAGGGAGAGGGGGCAGGAAGGGGGAGGGGGGAGCTGGCGGGAGCCACCAGGAGCTTCCGAACACAAATGGATTTTCGACAGCGCTCGCTTCCACAGCCGACGTTCGGCGAGAAGAGAGACAGACGGACAGATAGACGAGCTCAAAAAAGGAGGCACACACGTATGGTACGCGGCCGAACATACACAAGCGCGTGCGGGCAATCTGCGGTTTCCGTGTGGGGGCCTGTGAGAAAAAAGAGCCGCGGAAAGCAGAAGCGGCAAAAGGAACAGGAGAAGCAGTAACACACAAAACAAAAAGAAAAACGATTCGTCTTCTCCTCTCCCTCTTCCTCACAGCTAACTTTTGTGCGCAGCCAGAGCCACGTGACCGGCGACGAACATCGCATGAGCCACGCCTCCACGTGTGCTGCCGTCTGTCTTTAGAAGAAAAGCCGTTCTCCCTTTCTTCGCCACGCCGAGCTTCCTCTCGCGTTCTCTTCGACGGCTGCCGAGTGCTCCCGTTCGCTCGTCCCGCAGTTCCGTACCGTAGCCCAGCGCGGCCTCGCCATAGACAAGAAGCCAGTGGAATGGTGTAAGCGTACGTATACCCGAAACAGAGGCCGGGCTCACAAACAAACCGCGGCTAGCTGGATGGCTGCGGCGCCGCGTTCCGATGTGACGGATCCCCCACCCAGAGTGCCCCCCCCCCCTCCGTGTCTCTTTCCGTCGTTCGTTCTCCCGGGCCGAAACGTCGCCCGAACGTCGGTCGTGTTTATTGCCGCACTGTCCGCGTTCTTCGAAGGCTAAAGGGATAAACTAGAACAAGAGAAAAGCTGCGAGGAAACGCGGCTGGTGTTGAAGGCACTCCGCCAGCCGAAAGACTGATGGCGCCGTTCCCGATCGAGAACCACTTACTTCTTTCTTTTTTCCCCCCATTGTTGACATGCGTAACAGCTTCGCTTGAGTCCAACTGAAGAGACAGAGCTATAGCCTCGCGTATGCGACATTTCAAGCACTCTCGCGAGCGTGCTTCGGCGAGAAAAGGAAAGAGAAAGCTTACGATGGTTCTATGACTTCATGCCTCGTCACTTGTGCGGTCGTCGACGTCGCTGAGAGCTTTATAAGTGAGCTGAGCTCCAAGCGTTCGAACAGAAACAGAGTACTCAGCATGAAAACCACAGCAATTTCATCGTGGAACCTACAAATGACGACAACTTTCCGTGGCAGCACAGCCAGGCCCTACGCACACGCGCTCGCACGTGCGGAGCTTCTGCTCTTGTGTTAGTGAGCCAAATAGTGCCGACATTTTGCTCAACGTTCTTAGATGTCTAAGAACATTGGGTTCGCTGGCGGTTTACGGGACCAGCAACGCCAGAAATGCGTGCCAGAAAGCTAGAAAACTGGCAACAGCGAGAATCATTTTCCTAAGCTAGCTTTTTATTTGTCATAAAATAAATCTGGAACAAAACAAAATAATAATGAGTGGTGCGGTTTGTTTTACCACACATAGTTTCCAGTTGCTTTCATTCACGGACTACATGCAGACGCGCAGCAAATAAATGTGTGCTTCGGCTCCGCTACTTTCGCTACACTGCTACAGAAAGTTGTCGCCGGGTATAAGTGCAAACATGAGCTCCCTCAGGAGATCAAAGATGGAATAACGTTTTCAAATCTGGTGGCAGAGAAGGAAATTATCAGCTAGGCCAATGTGACGGAATTATTATGAAGACGAAAGCGATCGAGGGAGGAATAACAAAAACTGAGGCATTCGCCCGCTTCCGCAACTGAACTGAGTATTCAGGGATGAAATCTAGGGAAACCTTCGCCGGGTATACCTTGAGCGCCCGGCCACTGGGCTTGAAACGCAGAAGGCATTTCACCGAAGCCTTCAAGCACAACGCCAACCTCGGCTACGATCGAATCCGGCCAAGGTTTTCTGCCAAGCTTGGACGTACGTATCAAAAGAGATACGGGAAAGCAAGGGAGACGGCGAACCCAGCCTCCATTCACGACTCGCTGAGGTTATGTCGCTTGAAGCGTGCTGAAGCTTATCGCAGTTCTACTTCCCTTTTTTCCCCTCTCCCTCTCTACAAAATGCACCCCCCCCCCCCGCCCACAAACACCAAACTACACGGCAAATATAACTAGCCAGCGAGTCTCTAAACTGGCTAGCACCCCTGTCTTACCCTCCCTTTCTCTTCGACACCCTTACTCGTCAGCGATATGTATTTGCTTTCTTTCACGGAATGCGATAGTCTATATACGCATCACTCGAGCGACAACACACTGTCGATCCGCGTGAAATCTGGCGGTTTCAGCTGCAAACATCCCGCGTCGCAGACAAATCTCGCACGTGGCGGACAGCCGCGCCAAAGGGAGATTCGTGGCGCAACGAACAAAAGGGCATTGGACACTGCTCCATTCATCGCGTCACTTCGAGTCTGAATCGACAGGAGAGGCAGGTGGCGACTTTTTTGATTTCCCGCCTTTCTCTGGCGTTCCGACCGCAACGTGGACGCGTGGTCACTGGACTCTTCTTTCTTTTTGGCGGCCGGAAATCGCCCGCCCTGCACACCCCTTTGTAGTTCTTATTTCGGGCGTCTCCCACGCGGAAGCTGTCGGCGGGGGGGAAGGGGGGGGGGGGCACAAAAAGTTTCTCTGTATGTGTCTGTCCGTCCGTACGTCCCCGGGAGAGAGAGAAAGAGCGACGGTAGAAGAATCGAGGCGAGAAGAGGCGAGACCGGACCACGCTTTGCGGGCCAGCTCGCACAATGGACAAGATATCCGAGCATCACTCTGGCCGAGCGTCGTTCGGCGCCACAATGACGCCCAATACCGTTTGGCTGGGGCCAGAAATAGACGGGTGCCAGCGGCGCGCCGGAGGTGGAGCGGCTCGCAGATTGAAACAGTTCCGACGCCGCGGATCTCGGAAGAGTGCACAAAGTACACAAACCACGCACGTGAGCACAGATTTTAAGCGTGAACGGGAAATGACTGATGGGAACACCTGTTGCGATTAATTACTGCATGGACGCCTTGAAGCCGCGGTTTTGAGCGTGGAGTAGACACAAGTGTACGCTTTTTTACAGTCTGGATTGAGCAATTGCTGCAAATGCAGAACCTGTACACGGAGCAACGCATTGGAGTAGTTTCGGAATTGTTCGTGTTTGGAATTTAGGCGATAATGCCTGTTATAGTTGAACAGAGTAACACCACATGGGACAAAACATCCTTTCTTTCCGTTTATCCTGTCCTACGCGCTGTTACCCCTTAACTATATAGCGCATAAAAGAACTTAAAGTCGTGTAGATGGAGTCGTGATTCATCGAAAAAAAAAAAATTTCCCGCGCGAGATGAACAAAGGCAAGAGAGAAGCACGGACGGACAGCACATGTCCGTGTGTGCTTGATTTCAGTAGTGTTGTTCTCGCGCTGGAAATTGTTTTTCGAATGTTGGAGAGAACCAGATTTATTATCAAAATACGAGCGCACATGCTATACATTGCATCAAATATGTAAGTGCCAAAGATAACTGAGGAAACGCTGCACGATGTACAATAACTGCCTCCGCGGAACTGCATATCCATGCAGTCAACTTGTGTGGATCAAAAAAAGAAGAAAAAAAAGAAAAAGAAGGAACCAGGCGATAATTTGGGCGGGGTTGCAAATGTTGCGTACTTTGCGCTCAGTGCGACAGTAGTGTGAACAAACTAGTTGCGCTTTGTGCGTTTACGCTTACGATCCGTGCGCACGATCTGTACACGTTGCGCGCGTATAGTGAGAACACGTCTTAACTCTCTGTAAGCCTGCGATACCACATGATTGTGACGTCACGACAACTATGCGCGAGCGCGCGTGACGGGAGAGCTTGCACGCTCTCATTTATCAAAGTGACGTTTCTATGCGCCGCATGTCTTACAAGCTTGCGATCTCGTGGCCCACCGTAGACGCGCCCTAGCTCGCGTGTGCTATCGACGCACTTCGAGTTTTCGGTCAGATAAATCCAAAGTATGAAACATTGCTAATCCTTTGTCCTCTCTTCCTGAGATAAGCGCAGGCTGATTTTTTTACCATTGATATTTCGGATTAGGATCCAAACGGGTAGCGTATAGGCGCAGCCATGACTTGCGACTCAATTACTGTGAGCAGCCTAAAATTCATTAAAGACAAAGCGTTTCTTATAGCGAGTACCCCACACTTTTCCCGTATCGTGTGTTTTACAGCCACTTTCGTGGGCCGGTCCCGGAGATAGTGCAGTAAAAAAAGTATGCGGTGACCTCAAAGATAGAGCTACGTACCGGCAGTACAATCGTGCAGTATACCAACACATGGTGGTGGTACCTCGATGCGGTGGTATATCGGCGGTAAGGCGAGCGTTCTCGCGTTATAAGACAGCTAGCGTTCTTTTTCTTCTTTTTTTTTTCTTTTTTGAGACGGTGTCGTTGAGACGCTGCGCCTCATGGCCGAAGACGCAGGCGCTGTCGCTTGAGAAGTAGCGGGCTTCTCAAAATAAGTTATACGGTTCATACGTTCCTTTCAGCTTGCCAATACGTTCAGAAAGCACTAGTCTTTCATCGGCTTCAGCTGAAGCTTGAATCGCCTTCCAACTTTTTTTTTTAATTTTGCAGCTTGGTTAGCTCGCTGTTAAACAGTTATATTAAAGAACGTGTGCTTCCTGCGACTAGCCTATACACCTATTGCAAGTTGAGGCTGATATTTTGAGGAAGGAAGAAAAATTACACATGCGTTATGCAAGCTTACCTAGAGCACCTATAGTGGTGTACTAGATAACCACAACCGCAGAGTGAACTGAACGTCTTTCAAGCATATTTCACACACCTTTTCAAAGTGCTACACTGCATGGCACTCTTCTCGCACATAAAGCATGACAAGTGCAGAAAGTTTGAAAGCTGAGAAGCGCTTACAGGACGGATATGTCAATTTGGTACAAAATTTGATTTCGAAACCCCGACCTGACATCATCGACGTCATCGCAACGTCATGACAAAGAGCAATAAGTCGCGTAGTACTAATGCTATAGGTACGACGAACGTTGCTTGAAAAGGAGAGAGAGAGAGAGAGAGAGAGAGAGAGAAACAACCGAACAAAAATATTTTCCGGCTCCGCTCGAGTTCGCAGCGATCGCAGAAAATTAACGCAGCGCGCTCGTATGATTATGACGTCATGACGCGCCAGCCTACTGGGTACTTAAACCTAACCAGCTGGCAGAAAGGAGTATTACAGTAAAATATTTCGAGCTCTTGGACGTATGGCGGTATATTTAAGAGGTTAAAGGGCTTGGAGCCTAATCTATCTGATTTCATATGAAAGGCTAAAATCCCGTGTCGCTATTCCTTTAAAGGGATACACTGAAAGGGGGGGGGGGGGGGAATTCTGCCTTGTATGCGGTCTGCCGGTGTAGTTGCAGAGCCGGTAATGAGTCTATAAACCACCCTCAAGAAGCATGCCTTAGGAACTATCTACCACATATGAGCATACACTGTAAGATAACGTATACCCTTATATGTGAAAAAATGTGTAAATGTGTCTATAACTTACGCCCTTAAGGTAAGAGTTATAGAGACATTTACACCCTTTTTCGCTTTTATGAATGTAAATTATTTTACAGTGTAAGCTGGTGTATATAAGTGGTGAGGATGGCACGATAAAATATGCATAACGGCAACTTGATCGGTCCCACCTCCCCGGGAGCTACAGCCAGCAAGCATGACAGCAGATATCGAACGCGCTTGCGGCAATTTAAAAATATATGAAAACAAAATTACGCGACAAGCAAAAATTCCGCAACTTGCAACGGTGACAAAAGGCAAAATGCATACTTCTCGCGAAGCACAACTTGCGCGCATTGACAGAGAGACATTTGCTACAATGTGTTCTGGTTACGTGGCCCACGATCAGGTCTATTATAACAACAACAACAACAAAAAATAGTTTGTAAGGTGAAAAGTACCCTCACAGTGGGGTACAAAGCGGGTCGCTGTAACGGAGGGTGCCGGATTAACTTTGACCCCCTTGGTTTAACTCGCACCTAAGTCGAAGTAAACGAGCAGTCCTTGCATTTCGTCCACATCGAAATGAGGCCGCCGCGGCCGTGGATTCGAACCCGCAACATCGCACTCAGCGGTAGAACGCTACTGAGCCACTGTGTCGGTGCAATGCACTCGAAATCAAGCGAAGACTCGACCTAGCATATCTTCCGCTCGTGAAAACCGGCTCAAGTACACAAAAAATACACCAACAAATTCGGGACGTTACACTGACGTCACTAGCGACGTGCATGATCTTGGCTCGCAATTCAATAAGGAAAGTCGGGACTTCGTGTTTTCTCCGCTGACGTAATCGAAGTCCCCCCCCCCCCCCCCCAAAAGAAAGCAGTTACTTTCAAAAGCAGTCTACAGAATAACAGAATATTGGAGTCGTAGACTGAAGCATCACTATACAACAACAACGACAGTAACAACAACAACAACAACAACAACAACAATAATAATAATAATAATAATAATAATAATAATATAAAGGTAATAATAATAATAATAAACTATTGTGGTTGTTTGTTGAACCACCAAGTGCATAAAACGTTCATTTCTTTCTTGTCGAATAATTTTTAAGGCCACTGTACACATTCATTATTACGATGTTGCCGACGCTTTTAGACCCGAAACCGGTTTTCACACAACCTGCCACCGCAATAACAGTTCTGGCTGAACTCAGTCTCACGAGATGGCGCCACCGTAAATGGTAACGCTAACACGGACAAGCTGAAACCCTCTGTTATCCCTACGCTCACGCATGCCGGTACCGTTCGCCAACATTCCGCAGGCGTAGAAAAAAAAAAAAGGTCACCCCAGTAAAAGTCATTGATCGGGAGCAAGAGCCGTCATCAGCTCCTCCTCCCCCTCTATCTCTCCTCATCCTCTCCCCATAACCGGCACCCACAAGATGAGTAGTATCCCACTCAAGCCAGTGACGACTCAACAGACAAAGCGTTGGGGAGCGAGCAAGACATATACAGTAGGACGAGGCAAAAAATGACTCGGAAGGCGCTGAAGATCTCCACGAAGTACAGAGACAAACGCCAGCGAAGAGAGACAGGAAAACAAGTAAAAAAGAAAGAGCCATTTTCTTGGGCGCCTCGTCTTCTCTTCACTCCACGGTTGCCACTCCCTTCTTCTCACCTCCTCTCCCCTGGGCACCACACCAGCGCCGCCCGACCTGGACCCCCCACTGATCGGAACCAATTAGGGACATCGCATTTGACAAGACTCGCGGCACAGATAAAGGCCGCATGCGATGAAGAAGAAGAAGCAGAACAAGAGAAGCGGCGAGTCGGAATGACATCGCCGAAGAGGAAGGAACGCGGCCAATCAAAAGAGAGAGGGTGCGGCCAGGCCATTTAGCAAAACACTATCGCGTTCTCATTGCCCTCGCCACATGCGATTTCGCCGCATGTGCAGAGGCGTCAGCGGGAACAGCAAGTGTGTTGCTTCGGAGAACGCCGCAGAGTGGCGCCAGTGTACGACGTCCAGGTTTGTTAGACGTCCAGGGATCGTATTCTGGATCGATCACAGCGGGCGATATCGCTTTAAATAAACGCTGATTGGCTGAGAAAGCAGAGGGAATGCTAGTCGTTCCAGCGAAGCGTCGCACCGAACGCAAACGCCTCGCGAAAGTCGGAAAGTGTATCCCCGAAAGAGGATCATTCGAAAATGTGGTGTTTTGGGTTAGTTACGTCCATATCCTGTCGATGACTTTGTAACCACTAAACACGAATTTCGGGGATGTCGAAAAACACGAAGCGGGAAAGGTAAAATAGAACGCGCTTTGGTGGTAGAACTTGCCACAGCGATGTTTCAGAGGGGTCGCCCGGGGCATCCGTTCAGCGATCCACGGGTGACAGCGAGCTCGAGAACTAACCAGAAGACACCATTTTTACGGAAAACTAAGGCAGAGTATCACCGCCTTTGGTCTTCTAGAAGAATGGGCACCAAGAGGGCTTGCTGTCCGGTCCGCGCGCGCTCTCATTGTTCTGAGCGGAATAATGGTATCAGGAAGACGCTTTCGACTGATCTCTCCTCCCCATTCTCCGCCCAAACACAACCCACAAAGACAGGGACGCCTTGGTCCCTGCGGTGTGACCGTCTGGAGGCAGCTTTGGGCTTCCGTCTGCCGCCTTTCTGCCACCGCCGCTTCTGTTTTTCTCGTTTGGAGCTCTATCTCTCTCTCCCTCTCTAGGATGGAGCGTCCATTTGCCCGCTTCCTTCGTCGTCGGCTCGGAACTGCAAAGGCCGCCGCCGAAGCCAGAAGCTGTCCGCCGGGGGCCTTCCCGAATGATCGAGTCAAAGCATGGTACCCCCGTGGCCGTTGGCCCGCCGTGTTCCTTCGGCTTTCGAGCGCTGGGAGTCACCGCATGCATGCGTGCGGCGCGGCGCTCCCAAACCCACACGCCCCCCTCTGGCTTTCTCTCTTTCTCGACGGACTTTGCCCTCTCCCCGCCCAGCGGTTTAAAAGAGTAATTACGGGGAGGGACCCTTTTTACGCCTCCGACGCCTCCGGTGTCGAGCTGCTTGACGCGTGTGGCCTACTTCGTGTCATTGTTGTGCCCGCTTAAATGCGCCGCTCATCCTTTCGAGATGCAACCTTGTTCGCGGTGCCCGCCAGTCGCTGGGGGGCGTGTGCCTCTCTGCGCGCGCGCGCGTGATGGTGTAAAGGCAGACTCCCTGCGCTACGCTAAAGCCTTTGTTTTTATGCCTCACCTTCACGAGTGACAAGTGACTGTTCAAGCTGGGGCTCTACTGGTTGAACCTGGTTAAAGCTTTCGCTGACCCTCTTACGTCTCTCCCGCATTTGCCAGCAGTTGACCACTTTTTTTTTTTTTTTTTTTTTGCACTGAAGTATAGTTTTGTTTCGTAACACGACCCACGTAGAAGCCGAATTAATCATCCGTGCTTCGGCCCGCCTGTATACTAATAACAACCAACTATGTATTTTGAATAAATAAACTAAAAACTGAAACGACATTGGGAGAAACATGTCCTTCTTTTGCTAATTGCTTCGCCACGAGAAAAAAATTAAGAGAAATCATTTTACGGTGACAACTGGAAAGGCTAACGGTTGTATGAAAACGATAAAAAGAAGGGCCACCGAGCGGCAATATAGTGCTTTCGTTCGTTTATTCTGTCACTGCTTCAATTTTCTCGCCAAAGTGTCGTTCAGCTGCACCCGATCTGCTACCCTAAACTGGGGGGTGGGAGAAAGGGGAATAGAAAGAGGCAGTTTATGAAAGAAATGTAAGCTGATTGGCCTACAAAATAAAAACGTACTAATAATGAACATACTTCCAGAATGTCGAATTGTTGAGCTTACCGTGTTCGTGACATACAGAAAAAAAAAAAAAAAAGAAGACAGACATACACCCGAGAGGCTGAAAAGCGCGGCATTTCAAGCAACCAGTCAATTCCAGCTACTAATCCTCTGGACAACTGCGGAACCGGCAGCAATCTGACCAATTCGGAAGACCGATGACGTCCAATGGCCGCGTGCATCCGTGCGGCCACCCGTCGCGTTCCTTCGGCCAGACCAGAGTACGCACATGTATTGCGTCAGAAATGATCGATGGCGACACCTCTCCGAAGCTAACGCGACTTAACCCGGCACGGCCAATTGAGATTGCGACGCCCCATTATGGCGGAGACCAAGCTGGGTCGAGCCCGTCTACGGCGAAGTGGCCGCCGCTAGGCGGCAGCACTATAGCTAGTCGCGGTGGCACGCGCAAGGCCAGAGAAGTTCTGAAAAATCGCGCGAACCCCCTCCTTTTTTTTTTTTTTTTTGAATACGTTTTTTTTTTCTTCTGCGAAACGAGCGCACAATTTCTCGCGCCACCGAACGTTTATTTCTTTCGCTGGCGGTGATTCCGAGAAACCTCCACCACATGGCCGCCATCACCAAAGGTTATACGGCGTAAAACTACCCATCAAGCCAACCACTCTCCCTCGTATTACTTCATCCCCCCCCCCCCCCGCCGCCGCCTAACCCACCTCAAACCCGTGACCTATCCATAGCCAGTCTCTTATGCCCTCTCCTAAAGAACCAAACCAAGAAACCGCAGGTGTAGTTAAGAAGGATGTATAAAAATAATAATGATGAACAATGCCTGCTGCCTCTCTCCCCTCCCCTCCTCCACATTACGAGGCGCGATGGTAGTAGGCGGTAGGTGGGGGGGAGGGGGCGGTTGAAGGAGGCTTGCTTCGCAACGCCGAGTTTACCACGAATGATAAATCCTCAGCGCCTCCCACCGCGAACTCGCCGGCTCAAGAGCACCAAGACAAGAAGCAGCGCACCAAGTACACATAAGGAGGGAATGCAGTTAAAACCGCGCAAGGCCGGCCCCACGGCAAACCAAAAAAAGAAAAGGGGGGGGGGGCGGCTAAACACCTCGCTACCCCCCCGCCCCTCACTTTCTTTTTTTTTTTTTTTCTTACCTCAAACAGCTAGCCCACCCTCCACTTGCCCTTGCGCCTTCACCCTGACGCCTATTCGCCGTCATATTACACACCTTGGCGCAGTGTGTCTCGCTTCTTTGCCCAGCGCGCGTACGCGAAGTCCCTTGCCGAGGCTCCGCGCGTTTTTCGCCAATCCATCAAAATTAGAAGTCATTGGCGCAGGGACGTCCGACGCCGCCGCCAGGAGAGGTGGTGGGTGCATCGTCAGGGTCCACTCTCACTTCGCGCGCGCGTGTGTGCGTGCGTACGTCGTTGTTTGTTGTTCGTGCGTTTCGTTTCCCTCTGTCCACCGACTCGAATGCACCTCTCTCTCTCTCTCTCTCTCTCTCAGTCGTTCTTGCTGATTGATCGAGTCCCAAAGTCCTTTGTTGCTGGCGAGCGGGTGCAACGTTCAAGCCGAGACTTGGCGCTCTTCCGCACGCCATGGGTGGTTTGGAGGACTTTGAGCCGCGGCGGATAAATTGTTTCCCTCTGACTTATTATTTTTTTTTAATTTCTTTTTCCCGACACCAGAATGGTAAGGACTGTGAATGCGAGCGCGTTGTGGTGCTGTCATGTATTGTTGGATGTCGCTCTCCGTGTAAATGAGCTTCCCCTTGACCCCAATACACTTTTTCTTTGTATGTGTCTGTGCGTTGGGGGAGGGAGTGTGGGGGGAGGCTTTCAAAACGAGTTCGCCCCGTAATGGAAACTGAGAGTTGCTCTCACGAAACCGCGCAGTCGCGTGACCAGAGCAGCGCGGAAAACCGACTCGAGTGTATATGCATACGGATCAGTTTAAAAGAAAATAAATTGACCCGATGGTAGCTGGCGTGTGTGTAACAGGCCGTGACCGAATGCCAGGAACAGGCTGACGGCTCGAAGTGTATAATAGACGCAGGACTGTTGTTATGTAAAATCGACTTTAGAAGGCAGCGGGATTCCAGAATTACGTGCGGGGTAGGTTTCTTTCTTTTTTTTTTCGTTTTCAAAAGAAAGTTGGTAGAAGATTCTGCTTAGTTTAGTTACAATTGACCAGGGTGACGTGAGGCATATATGCAATGCAGCCTGGTGGTGGTGGAACAATAATACGAGCGGAGGAAGTTGATCGAAGTAAGCTAGTGCTTCGACCAATACGGCAAATGGTTGACTACCCCACCCCCCCTTCCCAGGAGTTCATAGGAATGGCATATCCAGAAATCTAAGAACTGATAAAAAGTTACTGGCCATTGGTACGTCAGTCTATAAAAGCAATGTAACCTCACATTAACGGAAACTATCATCCCGGCGTCGTTTGGACTGTCACATTCTTTTACGCATCACGGCTCACACATGCGGAGGCCTGCGACAGTGCAAGAGTGCCTGGCGGTCCCTTCGTGAGACAACTTTAAAGGGCAACTGCGGAATATTAAGTTAAGAGTTAAGTTGTATTGATAAGTTAACCTCAGAAATAGAAAAAAAAATGTCGTTCTGACCACGAGATAACACTTGGTAAACCAGGAAAGGCGCGGGAAGGAAAGATGGGCGGCCACGGTACCTTGTATATAGCTGCCACACTTCCTCACTGTGACGTCACGAAGTTCGGCGGCGGCGGCCGAAGTCCGGCTCAATGCTTATCGATGACTACGAATTAAATTGCGTTGAAAAGGAACCTGATATTTGCTTTGTTTTTTTCGGCGCTATATATAGAGCTCACTCGATCAACCAATGGCCCTGAGTCCCAAGCAGCTGGGGAACTGTTACATAAGCGGTGGCCCATTTGCGTTACAGAATGGGTGCCAAGTGAGAGGAAGCGCAGTCGAGGACGGCAGAAGACTAGGTGGGGTGACAAAATTAAGAAATTCGCAGGCGCTAGTAGGAATCGGTTGGAGCCGGACAAGGGTAATTAGAGATCACAGGGAGAGGCCTTCGTCCTAGAGTGCACATATAATCCAGAGCCATAGCTAGCGCTCGTCTATCGTGGTGCACAATAAAGGAGCACAATTACGCCGGGCTTCTCTCATAGCTAAGCCAGTGCAGTTTCAGAACGTTCAACTTCACAATATAAAATGACAAGCTTAACATTGCAAAAGAAAGTTAACAATAATGAATAAATAAATAAATAAAATAGATTTAGTGGGTGAACCCACATTGGGAGCTTTGCCAAAGAAAGTCCATGAGACTTCTTTTTCTGCTTCTACAAGTCATATCCTGCAGTGAACCCTCGATGTAACACACCAATTGCTTTGAAGAGGCTGCAGCGACTTGAGGTGCGTTGCCTACGCAAAAGCGTTCGGCGAGACTGAAAATGTTCAATGGGAAAGCAACGCCACATATTAAATACAAGCGAGATTCGAGACCCCAGACCATGAGTATAGTCGATGCCTCAAAAGCAACCCGGTGTTTCGACTCTTATCGCTCACGACACTCGCGACTGCGTGTCAAAATGTGTAGCACGCCGAGCGAACGCCCAAGCCCTGCACTGTAACCTATACTTCTCTCTCTTCGTATCACCTGCTCCTTCTCGCTTGCACGATCAGCGTCCGGTGTTTCTGTTAAAGGAAAGCATCTAACCGCATTCGTAATTCTTAACAAGCTAACCTCGTTATTTTCCTCGAGAAGCCTTCTGACCTATTCCCGGCCACCACCTAGATGAAGCCTTCTCCGCTCGGACAAATATAAAAGAAAAAGAAAAGGACGTATACCTCCTTTCTGTCGAGCCGTGACAGACATTCAATAGGCACTGCTGGAGATATCGAGCAGGCACCGCTGCATTTCTGCAACAGCGCCGTTCCAGCTTCCGGCGCAGAAGTCGAAGACAAAAAAAGTAACCCGACGAGGTGTTCCTGGAAAATCAATCACGACGCGAGATCAGTAGCAAACAACAGCGGCGAGCTGCCCACTGCGAAGACGAAAGAAAGACGACGAGCAAAACGGAAGCGATCGTAGAGACGGCACCTTGAACAAAGGCGACCGCTCCATCACACTCTCAGTGGCTCGGCCAAACGCGGGGCGATTGAGCGGGCCCTTGAAAGGCGAGACTCGGTGGTCCATTACGTGCTCGTTTTCTTTTTTTCTCTGACTGCGATTAGAAGAGATGAGCAACTAAATGAGCTGGACGTGTCCATCACCGGCTGAGCAGAAGGATGCGCAGCAGGGTGTACGTAGGCTTCGGCCCAGTAGGTGCGAGGCTTAGGCACGGCGGCCTCCAAGGGTGGCGCGCGATGTCTTGCCCTATATCTCGGAGGCCATGGTCAGGGGCGCAAAGCTTCCTACAAAGATTACTAGAACTCTGGCGTTAGTGTCAACGGGAGCTGAATGCATAATCGTCAAATAGATAATGATCGAATGATGGGACATCACAATGCAACAACCGCCGACGTGGTGTCGCGTTACAAGTCACTTCGGGGTAGCACGAGGACCTGCGAATTTTTAAATGCGGCTGGTATTCTTTGGGAACTTTACTTAGTTTGAGTTGTATGTCTGTATCTAACCTCTTTCTCCCAGTGACCCAAGTTCTCTACTAACTTGGACTACAAGGTATGTGCTGCCTGCTTTCTTGCCGAGCAGACAACATGTGTCACTGAGTATGCGACTCAATAAAGGACTTGGTGCTGGCTGCCGTCTGGATACTTCGTGTGGCAAATAGCCACTTCTTGTGGTGCAGTTACAATACGGTGTGTCGCTATACATTGTTGTAAAGTAGTTGTGGGCGAATATTCAAGGTTTCGAATACGAATCGGTTAATGCACACTAACTATTCGTATTCGCATTCGAAAATGTACTATTCCATACTTCCGAATGGTTGAAAGTAACCAAAATGCTTCATGACAACCGGTTGTTAAAGTCTGGTCGCTGTTCTTCGTCCGCTAGACGAAGTATTGCAAATTATCACACTGAGTGAAACAAGCGAAAGCTTTCGAAGCAACGCAGAAACATAATGGGTAATGAAACACTTTTCGATTGCGCGGTGGAAGCCTACATGACGACCGGTGATTCTTGCTTGTAGTCTGTCATTTACTGTTTTCGGCAGGCTAGTCATGTACCAGGTTCATCTTTTACGCTACAACGAGTGATGTTTTCCTTGCAGCGGGCCCGATTACACGTCAGACAAGCTGCCTTCCGCAGCTTCTATTCTTGCTCCACAACTTATCATTTTCCCTTTCAGTTACTATTTATCCACTGTTTCTGAAAAAGCGAGCCATACCGCGGCCATACACTTGTGGAAAACAGGTTTGCAACCAGATTCTAAAGATATTGAGAGGCTATATTCGTGCAGTTTATTTAATGACAATTAATGATCTTGCGTTTAAAGCTGATCCTACGTGTTCCTGATAACTGTTTCTTTTTTATGTGAGTGTATTGTTGTTTCTGAAAAAGCGAGTCATACCGCTGCCATACACTTGTGGAAAACATGTTTGCAACCATGTTCTAAAGATATTGAGAGGCTATATTTGTGCAGTTTCTTTAATGACAATTAATGATCTTGCGTTTAAAACTGATCCTACGTACGTGTTCCTGATAGCTGTTTCTTTTTTATGTGAGTGTATTGTTGTTTTTTTCAGAAGTCAGTATAAGTGCGGTGCCTAATTATTTGGAAATAAATATTCCTGCTGTAAAACATAAGCGTCTGACTATTCGATTCGATATTCGACTCGATATTCGATACCTACTATTCGTATTCGATTCGCTTTCAACGAAAATTGTATTTTCCCACGTCTAATTTAACGCTAATTGCGTTAATCTGACGCAATCTTGACGCAATGCAATTATTAATGACGTCCATCTCCCTTAAGGATTATTTTGTCTCCGAGCTATAGGTATCTGCACCGTATAGTCATTTCCATCCCATTTAGGTTCGTAGCCAAAACAAATAGAAAAGGATGGCGTGGATTGATAAAGGCATGGTCACACACATGGAACTCAGACACAGAGTCTTATTACGCGCTTTTCAAGTGCGTTAGCAGCACCCCACAGCTCTCGCGCGTCGCCACATTTTTTTTTTTTTTGGCACTGGTCATGCGCTGCCGAAAGTTCAGAGCCTCAATTTCGACTCGAATACCTAAAACAAAATCTTTTCGCAACGTCACATGCCAACAGAGACAGCTTTAATCGCAGTCCGCCGCTTACTTCACTGTTTGGAGTTCATCGCTTCGTGGAGCCAAAGACCGACACTGCTTTCAAAGCCTGACGCTTTGCGCGCCAGGAAAGACAAAAGAGAGAGAGACCATCGTTAAGACGAGGACTTGTCACAACAACCACGGCGCCTTTAGCAAGGCAAGCTTCTTCGGCAGCGGAATCTGTCGCCAGCGCTTTGACCCCCCCACCCCCACCCCCCCTTACAAGCATACCCGTTCAGGCTTCCCAAAAAGCTCCATCTACTTTCTAGACAGCTCCCCTCGGTCCGCTAACCGGATTAGAGCCTGAGCAGACGCGCCGGGGCCCGTAGCAGACGACATCTGATGCAACGACGGCTGGTCAGCGAAATGAGCCTGCTGGCTTCTGAGGCAAAGTGCGTCTGCTTCTATTCAACGCTTGTCTTTTAGACAGTGAAGTGTTTTGCGAACAAATGAACGCGTGAAGAAACGCATATCACAAGCTCCGTTTGATCAACAGAGTGTCGTCGGGGGCGACGACGCTCGATCCGGCCCCCAATTCGCGAAGACAAAAAAGAAAGTGAGGGGGAAGGGGGGGACCGCTGCGTAGTCGGACAGCCATCTTTCTCCGCGGAATATAATGACCGCTTGATTTTCGACAATTCGACGAGCTTTGCGACATGGCATAGCAAGCGTTTGAAAGCCCGTGCACTTACTGACACCTCCGAACTCCGCCCCTCCCTCACTCCATTCCCTCTACCGCTGCTCTCTACGATAATAGCTTAATGACCGGCCCAGACGAGACAACCTCCCAACACTACACTCCCTGTTTCTTATACTACAATTCCTTGCCTCCATCTTTTGTGACGTGTATCCTGGCGAAACCCTGCGCTACACCGAGCTACACAACATTTTCTCTACAAAACACACGCCGTTGCAGAAATTTCGCATACATTGCGACCACCGACATTGCAGGCTCCTGACCCCGTCTTCCGCTTTTTCAGTTTTCCTTTTATTTTAATATTCTCCTGTCAAGCTGCGCAAGCAATGAAATGACCTCCTCGAGAAACCTCCTACACCTCCGGACTGCGACACATGACTGATTCAAGGCACGCTTTGCGGACACGCGATGTCTTAGGTAAAATACGCAGCACAAAGTGATCCGCATGCTCTTACGCATGGGAAAAGAGTCAGAAAGGCACAAACAGAACAACGTAAAGAACTGCGAACACTAAACATAACACAGAAAAAAAAACTGAAGGAAACGTGTCCTTCTTTCAGAAGAGGGCAAGTACCCTGTTCGCTTTCGAAACAAGCGCTACCGGCGTGGAAAAGAACAACAAGGCAGCGGGAAAAAGAGAAGCGAACGATGAAACGAAGGAACGAGCCTGCAAAGGAAACAACGAATGGCTCAGATCAGAGGAGGAGGAGGATGTGAAAGACGAGGGCCTGGAAGCAAGGGAGTAGAGGGTGAGATGGGGACGCGCAAGCGGAGGGGGGAAGTCGTGAATATAACGAGTGATAGATGGCTCCTTCGAGAGGATCCGACGCTCCCGGCTTCCCGCAGGCGAAGCAGCGCGAGTGAAGCTCGCATTTAGAAAAATAAGAGGCACGACAGAAAAAAAAAGAAAGAAAGAAAGGGGAAGAATAATAAGCCTCTCTCTCAGACAAGGGGAGGGGCGAGCACGAGGTGAGAGCGCCGGAGCGTGTCGCACGCGACACGACATCGTGCTCAAGCGGCGGCGACGACGCGACATTTCACGCGCCACCCCCAAGCCCTCCCCCTCGCCAGCGACCCCCAACAGTCGGCGCCGTGAATACACAAGCCTGGCTACTAGGCCGCGAAAAGCTTGCGACCATGCCTGCGACGATCGCTTCTCGGCCGTGTGTCTTCCCGTTGTATCCGCTTCGCCGGGATGCTTACGCGCGGTGGCCTGCTACGATGTTGAGATGTTGAAGGAGCGATAGCTTAACACGTCTTTCCCGACCCGAGAGAGGGCTCTGCCGTACGGCTCCGTAGCTCGGCTCTCGCAAACGGCAAAACCTCGCACAAACTCTCGGCGGGCGGACGTTTTGCCGAAAACGGTAGCGCGGCCCGTGGTCGAGCGAGCCGAAATGATAAAAAAAGAAATACAACAAAAAAAACTCGGGAAAAAGAAAACGACCAGGTGGTGGGTTTAGAAGGGGGGCGACGAACGCAGTTACCGCTAAGGGGAGTCACGCTGCAGACACGTATACGACACGCGCCTGGAATACAAAGTTTTCGCAGGGTCCCTTCTGTTACTGCGGCAGCTGCAAGCAGCGACTTGAGGTTAGAGGCATACCGAGCTAACCCGTACAGGCGACAGCGTCGGTTGAGCGCCGGACCATGCTCGC
This sequence comes from Dermacentor variabilis, assembly GCF_050947875.1. Lineage (NCBI taxonomy): Eukaryota > Metazoa > Arthropoda > Arachnida > Ixodida > Ixodidae > Dermacentor > Dermacentor variabilis. The sequence goes on from NC_134577.1 coordinate 38,519,257, forward strand.
GCCGTCCAGCAAGCATTAAAAAACGCCACTTAATTGTCGCCGACGCTCGCTTGACCCGACGCGAAGAAACATATCGCGGATCTTTCTCTCTCTCTCTCTCTCTCTCTCTCTCTCTCTCTCTCTCTCTCTCTCTCTCTCTCTCTCTCTCTCCGTCCTCAACAACCACTCCGCGTGTGACAGTCACCGGTGCACAGCGTTAAAATTTGCATCCGCGATTTTCTGCAGTCTGCCAGACCGAAAAAAAGAAGGCAAAGTAAAGAATCACGAAGGAGACACATCGAGGAGTGTGGCCCATCGCTACTTACAGACACTTAATGCGCCACTAAGTAAGAGTGTAGACGCGATCTTGGCCGCCTCGAGCCGAGGTATCTCGCTTCGATCGTCGGCGCCCAGTCAAAAGCCATTAGCATAGCGAGTGCGCGTCGTCGTCGACGACGAAGCTGCCTATACAGCTGCGCCTTCGAAGCCATTAGCATAGCGAGTGCGCGTCGTCGTCGACGACGAAGCTGCCTATACAGCTGCGCCTTCGACGAGTGCCGGACATACCGAAGGTGCATTAAAACGCGACCTAATCACTCTGTGCACCCCCCCCCCTCGCTACCCCTCCCCGCCTCTTAAAGAACCCTCCTCTATACGGTCCCAATCGCGCGTCCCAGACGTAACCACGAAGCTGAAAGGCGCCTCTCGGTGCGTCGGCGACATGCCGAACGTCGTCGCCGAGGAGCAAACGAACAAGCAACAACGAATCGCTAATCGAACGCGACTGTCAAGGAGGCAGTGAAAGCACTTAGGACTTAAAACGGTGTGCCTTCGGACCGCGCGGCGTTCCTCTCTGTACATCGCGGTTGCAGCTTCGTTCGCTGTGTGTCCCTGGTTCAAATTTTCGAAGGAGCGTTCGCGGTTGTGCGACTACCACCCGCGAATAAAACCGCGTTCCCTTTGTCTTGGTGCATCGAGAGCGCTGGTTCGGAGGTGCTATACGGCTATTTAGTGCGGAAAGGTCGGTCTATATTAACGATCGAGGAAGCCGTCGGCGATTTACTCGAATTTTTAACAGTTTAATCGGTCCTAGTGACGCATGAGTGACGTGGTGTACTGCGCCATATTAAAATTTCCTCTGCAGTGCCGTGCTCTCGTGAGCCATTAAGTTTGTCAGCAACTAGAACAATCAGAAAAATGCTTGATGGTGCAAATCTAAAACGAAAAGAACGGGCGAACCATAAGACGAGAGATGGGTCATCTTGTTGTTGAACTGCCATTCGCCCAGTAGCATCGGCTTCGCCTCCGCGCTTGCGAAGGCTATGCGGTAAAAGCAACCGCGCCGCGAAAGCTAAAGCTGAGTTCGTTTTATAAATGTTGCCCATGCACTTGAATGGGGACAAAACCCCAGGTCAGACAGCGGATGGTTATCAACCGGGTCGAAGATATTGTGATATTGTCACAGTGCTGCTAGAGTGATACACATATGATATATCGAAATTGTTATAATCTGGGAAGACCACCGAAGTGGACGTGAATAATTAAGAAATATTAGAGCCACGGCTGAATACCTCGTGCGCCGACACATTCGCACGCAAATGAATCGGCAGAGTAAGCTCCCTTCGTCCACTTCGCTACGTATGTACAAACGCATACTGGACAGACCTACCGACTACACAAAGCTAATGAACAAATTTTCAAAAATTCGCAAAAAAAAAAATGCAGGCAGTAGGTGCACTCTGACGCCACGTGCGAAGACAGTGTACAAGTGTTGCAGATAACCGACAGGTAAACACCAAGACGAACATCGAAATGACTGGAAGTACATTCACGAAGGCTTGAATTAGTATGTCTTAGGAATTACAGCCACACAGATTCAAAACATGGTGTTACGTACGGACCAGTTCAAGAAGAATAAGAAAAATAAAGACGTGCTTTGGGCGCCTCCTTTTCAGTTAATTAGCGGTTTCTTCCCGCTAAAAGAAAAGTGCAGACATATCTTTCGAAGAGAATAATTTATTGCCAGTACAGACCGATTTGGTGTGTTTTTTTTGGGGGGGGGTAATTTCCGACGGAGAAGCAATCGTGTTCGGTGCCCCGACGCCGCACGTGCTTTATATATATATATATATATATATATATATATATATATATATATATATATATATATATATATAGAGAGAGAGAGAGAGAGAGAGAGAGAGATGCATTTCCAGCCTCGCTGGGGCAGCAGTGTGTTCATGAACCCCAAAAAATTTCCCGTCAGGGATTTTTCGACAGGCAAGTTAGTAAAAAAAAATGAGTGTGTTGTCCCCTAGTTTGCTATAGGTACATGTTTCGATGTGTTCTATATAAGTAACGTGCCGGATTCGTAGAGCCCGTATTCTGCAATGTACGACCTTTCTTGTCGTACATTGCAGAAAAAAATGTATTTGTAAATAATTCTATAACTTTGCAGCAAAAATGACGCCAGCTAGAGTGACCTTATATATTTATATGCTGTTGTAATTCGCGTATGTTCCAGGGAACTTTTGGGACCTGTGTGCGTAAACTTAGAAACAGTCCACAAATCCTGAAGGAGTGCATGCGTGCGCTAGCTTTCGCTCGACAGTACACTCCTAACGCAAACAATTGCACAATGTGCGGCGTCCATAGGTTGCAACGCGGATCGATGACGTCATAAGCGGGGCATAACAGAGGGGCAATCATAGTTGGCTCACATGTTCAAGGCAGCACTGCCTATAGTTCACGGACGTTCTCTTACAGTGTCAAAGAAAAGATGTTGCAGTGCCCCTTTACCAGTATCAGAACGCCGTAGCAGGCACACAACCACGAGCTGCGGCAGGGCAAGAGAACTGCTCGCTTCTCCTCTCAATCGTCGCGTCAGCTTCCAAGTGCGGATTGAACAGCACAGCCATGACCGCTGGGAAACACTTCAAGGCGGCCGCTGCATGCCGCCTCACCAGAAGCAGTAGCAACGAGAAAGGAAAAGAAAGAAAGAGATAGAGATAGAGAGCAGAGACCGCACATTAATCGTCCCTGCCTGTCGAACAGCTTCATCCGACAGCCGTGCAACTCGGATCCATTAGGGGCCGTGTACCCCGCTCGCCTTGTACATACGTGTATCAGCACGCTCGGATGGCTCGAAGCTGGACCGCGTCGTCCCCCAGGCGCGCACGTAATTCTCAGGTGGCCCGCTGTTGGCAGCGGTTCCACGCACGCGTGTGACCTGCGTGCGGTCTAGAAGGGCGGCGGACCTGTGCGAGGAGGGGGCCGGCGCTGCCGCAGCAGAAGTCGTTTTAGGTGCACGTCTGCATGCCTTACAAGGGCATTCGTCGCAGCTTTACTACACCTGCACAACACACACTCGGACTGAGGTAGAGTTGTGCGTGCTGAGGCTTCACACTTCGCATTGACGGGCCACTTCCAGCACATATATCATATTATTGATCAATCAATCAATCAATCAATCAATCAATCAATCAATCAATCAATCAATCAATCAATCAATCAATGCTTTCTCTCGCTCTCTGTACATTGTCAATTTAATTCTTTTCAGTAACGTACGGAATTTTGCGCCACACTGCAGCGAAGGGACAAGTGAGCAGCCGGGACCCACAGGTGTGGCCTCCATTATCGCAGCATGGCTGTGGTTGAGTAGAACTTGTTGCTGGGCGAATTGGTAGTGATCTAATGAATACATCGTTGCGCCAAAAAGGAAAAATAAAGACTTGGGAGGGAGAGTATGAAACGACTCGATCTGTCGGTTCATACTCTCCCTCCCAAATCTTTATTTTCCTTTTTGGCGCAACAATGTATTCATTAGGTGGCTGTGGTGCGGACCAGCAAGTGAACCCATCCTAGCCTGAAGCCGTCAGGAGTTCCTACATATAAGACCACCCACGCTCGTTTTGGAAACTACGAGAAAAGCAGGTACCATGTCGGACGAGAGCAGCTCAGCGAAAAAGGTGGGGGCTGAACGATGATGACCACTTCAATGAGAAGACATCAACCTACACGCTTAACGAGGAAGAGGATATGGAGCGCGAGGAAGATGCAGAGTCGTTCACGTGTGTCACGTATAAAAAAGAGAAGCTTGACGGCATTCCTGTGGTCTTTCGCCCAATGGATGAAAAGGAAAACTTGTATACAGTGAACCCAAATGTCGTCGCATCTGAAATCGTTGCAGCCCGCAGCTAGGGAAGGTACACTCTTTCCAAGTGAACAAAGATGGAAGCTTTTCACTCACTGTAGGCTCCATTGCCTCTGC
>NC_134577.1:44531005-44636005 GCF_050947875.1 Dermacentor variabilis
TAGCAAAATTTATTTCGTGTGCAAATTATCGAATATTCGCGCCCCTCTAATTTTAAAGAGAAACGGTCAGCAAAAATTTTATGGAGTAATAATATATATATATATATATATATATATATATATATATATATATATATATATATATATATATATATATATATATATATATATATATATATATATATTTCGGTAAATGAATCGCCTTCGACAACGCTGCTCCATTATTCGCGGTTCCGCACTGTTGACGTGAAAGCTAGGGGACTTCGGGATTTTCGTCCCCACAAATTTATCAAGAAAAAAAAATGTTTTTCCGCGTGTTCTATTCGGTTTTCACCGCATTCCTTCTTTTTTTTTTTCATCTACTCTTCACAGCGTGCTATTGTTTACAAAGAACGTCGTCCGCCCAAAGCTGAGTAAGTGGATTATGGGACTTAGGGACGAAGTGCCGTCGACTACGCATATATACTGGCTTTCGCATAATCAAGACCATTCTCGCCGCGATGAAGGGGACGTTATAGAATTTTAAATTAGCTCTCGACGACGGAGGGCATTAAGTCGACGGAATAAAATTGGGCAGCCGGCCGCTTTCCGGGGATCGAAAAAAATTGGACTATTTGTTTTGTTTGTGTAGATGGGTTAGCGTTATTCTTCGCCTGCGGTTTCGGGCGCACGTACCTGGTAGCCATGAATAAGGGGAGGGAGGGGGGGAGGGGGAGGCAGCGGTAGTGGCTCCAGATTACCTCCCCCCCCCCGCGGCGTCAAATGCAAATATGGCTTCTTCAATATTATAATGAGGAGCGTGCGTTTAGGAAGCGAAAGCGAACGAGCAATAAGCCCCGATGAAAGTAGGGGTCTCTTGATCTAGAGACGATATTGCGAGAAAGGTCCCTAAGCTCTCGCTTCTGCCGCCCCCCCCCCCTTCATTACTTTTTTTTTGCGTACTTTTTCTTGCAGCCTTCTCGAAGGCAAAGCGCAGTTCTGTTATGGCTTAAGTGTTGAAATCGCAAGGCAAGATTGCCGTTGGCTGGGCCGCTTAAGACGACGAGTCAGAGCAATACTAGATCAGCTTAGACCTGGTAATCTAGCAAAAAAAAAAAAAAAACCCATTTCCGTTTGTGGCTGAAAAAGGCTGATTATTAGGGAAAACTGAAGACCAAGTCTTTTTTACTCGTTTGAAGTGAAAAACTCGGAACGAAAAAAAAAAGGTGCGAAAGAAATGTCAAATATTTGGAGGACGCTTAAGCTTCGTCTTTAAGAGTGGAACACGATAGCATTCAAAGATCCCTGACTGCTTCTCACGCGTCCCGGCATCTGCAGCTTATGTAACCGTAATGCCTACCGGGAAACACTGGTGGCGAACGCTACGCACGAAGGCGAGCCTTCTGGTAGAAACGCGGCCTCTTAACTGCGCCGCGGATGCGCGGAGGCGAGCGCCATCTGGATGGTGCTGCAAGGAAACGGGCGCGCCGCTATATGAATAGCGGAAACGCTGGAAAAGGGGTGTGTGTTTCAGTTACCGCGCAACAGAATTATGTTTTCTCCTACATTCAAATTATAATCCGACTCTATCATGTCTTGTAGGCTGCGTGTACGTCGTACTTTACGCTTTTTCTGACGCGTTTTACTTTGGGAAATTCAATTCGTTCAGTAAAGTCTCTGCGCTACACGAAAGGCCTGCGTGATTGGGTACGCGAAGTTCTGAGTGATTTTTCTCTCACAAGACGGTCGGCGCTGGGCGCGGGACGCCCGCGCCGCATTTTGTGCGACACGGGGCCCTTAACGCTGGCGCGTTGAAGTCTTATGACAGTATTCCTGTAAGGAACGGTTTAAACATGCGACACGAGATGAGTCTTGAGCCTCGATGTGTTCTTGGTCCGAAGTGGTGAATCGCCCCGGTTTTGCGCCTTACTTAGGCGCTTCTAGCATTACTGCGGGATACAGGCATTGATAGGACTTGGTAAGTTGCTGAGTTTGTCTACTAGTGGCTGTCACGTGTGCGCTCGTAATGTATATGTCGTTATTTTCCTTTCTTTTTGTTCTACCGTTTGATCTCTCACTTTCTCCCACCCCTCATCATCTATTACACGTGGTGCAGCATGCTACGCCTGTCGGCAGACTAACCCATCCACTTATAATTAAGCTCTCTCTCTCTCTCTCCATCTCTCGTGACAACGGGATGTCATTTTTTTTTTCTCGAGAGGCTGATAACCTACTGGGAAACATGATTTCTTAACTGACACGTTCAAAATATAGTGTGTATTGCGTGCCCAAATGAAACAAACCACGAGCGAAAACGTTTTGTACGAGGGACAAAAAATAAAAGGACACTGGCACATTTTGGAACGCACGTACTCCCCCGAGCATAAAGTGTACGGACCAAGGAATACCACGATAAATAAGCTTGCTTCTCCACCTATGAATTTAACCTGACATTGAGGACTGCGGTCCGAACTTGGCATTGCGAAACTTTCCAGTTCACTCGTCGATTCCAGTTTCTGCGTCTCAAATACCAATAAAATCAGCTTAGGTGGCGAGCCCTGTGGTCCGCATACTTTTGCGCTATATAGAGTGTACGCGAGCGGCTGAAGGTGCGTAGAGATTAGTGGAGCGAGCTCGTTCGTGTCGTCGCAACGAAGTCAATTCAATGACAGCGACAACAACTCCGTCCCGGGTCCGACGTCTTGCTGCCACATTCAAGACCAATAACGCAAGTCTGCTAATACGGCCATCAGTTGAACCAGAACACGGGTTGCGTATACGTTAATCGCTGGCCCATCCTATAAACGAAGTGTTGCCTGTGCAGCACCCGTTGCAGCGGGCAGACATTGTAGCAGGTTTCTTTCGGTTGCAGTGAGCGAAAATCTAGACAAAAAACACGTGTCTGTGCGCTTGAGACGAATCTGAAAAGCTGAAGCGTGCAAAACTTCAGCCTGCCTAAATTTCAGGCGTCGGAATTATGCACTATAGCGTATGCATGCCTGCATGCATAATTTCCTCATTTCTCCCGTCCGCGGGCGTAATTCGGCACATAATTTTCCCCTATACTGACGAGTGTGGGTTGGAGTCAAAAGCGAATTTGCTTTCGAATTATGCGCGTGCGTCCAATTAGGAATGACGATAATTAGTGCTACAAATGCGAGTACATTAGAAGTAAAATACACAACACAATAATAATGACAAAGAAGAAGGATATGCGCCCCAAATGACGATGTACTGTACCCCTAGTCTTAGGCTTAGAGGGACTCGTCAGCTGGCCAGGACAAACGCAAGTGACAGTGGTTTAAACATTTAAGGCTGCTGTAGTTTGCCTAGAAATCTAGTCAATGGAGTTGCAGCAACAAATGAAACTAGATGACGCCCGATGTCCAATCAGAGTACAGTCACTGCATATGCTGCCTGAAGGGAGTCCCTGAAGGGGAGGCTATGCAGCAACTCTAAATCAGATATGTTAGTCACGCTAGTGAGCTTTCAAGGAAAGCGTACAGGTTGTACCTCGAGTGTCCGGATAGTTGCTATCGCAATAAAACGGGTGAGAGAACCAACTAAATGTATTCGCTTGAACACCCAGGCGGCGGCGAGGTGAGGCGCTCATTTGGATAAGAAGGCTGTCGATGTTGGCCTGGCTGACGCCTGACCCGACACTCCAGGTGTCGGCCAACAATTATCGCATGCACAGTTAATATCACGCAAGCGCGCAAACAGCACATACGCCCGCAGGCACTCACGACAGAACCATATTCGGTTGGACCACTGCACCACCTTCCCATACGACTGCTCCGACGCTTGTTTTGCACTGATCTCAGCCTTGGCTGTATTGTGATCGCAGTATAGTATACAGTCCCTGTCGTGCACTATAGAATAGGCGTTCTGATATATTCATGTCCCACGCCCCATAAAGAAGGTCTAGTTTACGAAGCTTTCGCGCGTCCACGGCAACCACGCTTCGGTGTGCTTTACGTGCTGCAGTCTCTCAGCTTTTTTCCCCACCCTCCTAGCTATCTCGTCTCCGTATTGCAGCGTCGGCCTTGCAGTCGAGATTTATAGAGTCTTGGCCGAATGTGAACGCCTCGCGCTTTTATTTCTCATTTTCGTGGTTCCTTTGCCTTTGTATCGCTTTGTCGTTGTTGTTCCATGCTCTGCAACTCCCGGTTCTTCCTTGTTGCTGCGGCCTCCTCAACTCAACGGCAAGTGTGCGCAGCCTCCTCAAATCTGTCTCTTCCTCCTTTCACCCGGAACCGCGCTACATTGCCTATACTGCGTGCTTCCCAAAAAGAAAAGAAACTATAAACCATGAAAGCGCATCGCCGAATGGGGCGAGCAAAAAAGAAGAAAGAAATGAAAAATGAAAAACTGTAAGAATGGTTGTAAAACACAACTTTGGAAGCCTGCGCCTTCGTACATACGAGCAAGCTGGCGTGGTTCTTTCTCTCTCGAGAAGCATCTCGAGAAGCGCGCCGACGCCACGAGAGTGTATACGCAGAGAGAGAGAGAGAGAGAGAGAGAGAGAGAGAGAGAGAGAGAGAGAGAGTTTGGGATCCGGCATCCATTATCTTTCACTGCGCGTTTTCTGAGAGATGCGTTTCCGTTATACACGCGGGGTGCCGATGCGCGACTCGCACAGCATTCGCAAGTTGCATGCAGTAGTGGCGCAGCGCTGAGAGAAACCACGAGGGTGGGCTGTTCTTCCGCACTGCTGCTTCTTGAAGGAGTTCATATTGCCATATTTCCGGCATCCTGCCGGTGGCATGTTGGTGAATGCGCAGTCGCTAAAACAGTAGCAACGCTATCGCTTGACTGTGTGGAATCCACAACTGTAACATTACTAGAACGTTTTGACTATTTTTATCCGCGTCGTAAACGTAGCTGTGTGCACGTGTTTGTTTGTTTGCATGATTGTGTCTTGATTTGCCTGCTGGGTTCCGAGCACTTGCCTATTTCGCGCGTGTTTTGCGCAAGTGTGCAGTTGCGCGTGCGTCTATGATCACAAGTTTGCAAACAGGAGTTCTGCAAAAGAAAGAAAAAAGAAAAGCGAATCCCCCCTCCTCTCCTGATGCCTTGGCACTTGACCCGAAACTGAAGGCTGCAGTTCAGATTTGGCATCGCAACCGTCGCAATGTGATTGTCAGTGTCATGTTGTGATCAAGCTGAATTGCCGAGAAATTTCTGGCCGAATTCACAAAGCTCTTCATTCGTAAGCGCTCTTTGCCGCGGGCGGACTGCCCGCGCTAATATATGACGCCACGATCAACTGGCACCTGCTCTTAGAAACAGCTTTCACACGAGAAAATTTTTCTGATTGCGCTAGCTTCTTTCTTCTGTTTTTTTTTGTTGTTGTTGCAGTTTTGGTGTTCAGATTTGGCTGTTCAGATATGAGACTCAAATCGAAAATTGATGGTTAATCAGCGGTGTGTGGCCTGTCCATTCCCATCTTGGTGTGCCGGTGTTGCACTGTTGTCTTCGAGTTTCGGAACGTGTGCAAAACGGATCCAATTCAAAGCGCTTCTGAGCACTTATCTCTCAGTCGATGCGTTCACCGGCCAATCAATTATTCCAAGCTGCCCGAGACACGCCGTTTTCCATGCACTGCACGCAACGGCAGATGCGACTCGCGCACGCCTGCGCTTGACACGTCTTTCTTTATTATTATTTTTCTCCTTGCTATCTGGCATTTCTGACCTGCTTTCATTTTTTTTTTCATTTATCTGTTGCTTCCTCGTTTTCTTTTCTCGGAGGCTTCGTACGAGCCCGGAATGTGTCCTTGAACACTTTTCCGATCGCAGTAAATTGTCAACTTTCCTAACCAGTTTTTTTTTTTGTCGGTTTCTTTCTTTTGTTCGAACATTATTCTTCGAGCAGATCGTTTCCGCGTTCGTTATCACATTGGAGACCGCAGTATAAAGACGCCATACTGGCAGTGCGCAAGGCGTTCTGTATTTCTTTTTTTTTATACGTAGCTATCTCGCTCGTTTGTCTCTCTTTTTTATTTTGGTCAACCGTGACGGTGTTCCAGAATCTATGACGCAATTGGGACGTGTACGACGTGAGCCAGAAATTGGAATACAGGCTTCGAAACGGGCGTTCATCTCACGTCAACGCGTTTCCCTGGAACCCTTTGCGAGCCGCTCACTAAATGCAAAACAGAAAAAGAAAATGATAAGAAAGGGATAGGTACAGAAAAAAGAAAACTGCACAGCAGAGTTTCAAAGGGGCTCCCAACTTTTTTCCCGCTATAGTATAACGTTACTAAATCCGAAATTTTTACTCCTTTTTTTTAATGGTGCGTCTGTCTTCCGCTGTCCTTCTATAATCCCTTCGCCCTGACACTGACGGTGACAACGTCAGGAAAAACGAAAGCTCTCTGACGTGCGTGTCACTTCCCTTATCTCTGCTGCGCTTGCTTCCGGAAATAGAAAATAATTTTAGTTGAAGCAAAATATATTGCAGCACCGCTCTTCGTAATAAGCCCGCCTTCCTATCACTGTTTCTTTATATATGCAACGTCAAGTTCAGAGAGGAAGTTTTAATCCGTACACGCAGCCTGTTGACGCATTCATATTCTCCCCGACTTCCTCTATATATTGAATCCGTTGTGTGCGACGCACCGAAGAAATAAAATATTAAAAATATGTAAGTTAAAAATAACGAATACAGACACGACGACAGCGAATAGGGAAAAAAAGAAATTAGTCGTGTATAAAAAAGAATCACCCGCGCACCGCCCCCTAATTTATTCCATTGACCATCGAAACGAGGAGAGGTGATCTAAAAACTCAGCAGCGCTTCGTCGGGAACTAATTTGAAGTCGCTTCGTTATGCTCCCTCAAGAGTGGTGTCAGCGCCGCTCGCGAAACCGCATAATTAGTCCGTGGCCAGCCGTTATAGTCAGCACCATCCCACCAAATAAGAAATGAAGACAAAAAAAATACATGAAATAATACGCTCGTTATCTCGTCAATAAAACTTGGAGGACGTTTAGGCTTCGCCTTTTAGTGCGGAACGCGATGCCGTTCAAAGATACCCGACTGCTCGTCACGCTCCTAGCAACCGGAGCTTTCTTACGCATGCGCGAAGGCGAGCGCCACCTGGATGGTGGTGTTGCAAGGAACCGAGCGGGCCGCGCCGCTCTGTGAATGGTGCAAACGCTGGAAAAGGGGCTCGCGTTTGAGTTTCCGCCTAAACGGAATTATGTCTTCTGTCATATTCAAATTGCAATCCGACGCTATCGTGTCTGTAGGTTGTGTTTAGGTCGCACTTAACGATTTTTCCTAAAACATTTTACTTCGAGGAATTCAATTATTTCGGTAACGCCTCTGAGCCACCCGGAGGGCCCGCGTGGTTGCGGTTCGGAATGACTTTTTAGCGATACGACGTCCGACTCGACGCCGACACCGAATTTTTTGCGCAACAATGCTTTTGCGTGGACGCTGTAATGAGTTTTGTTGTTGTTGTTGTTGTTTTTGTGTGTGGCAAAGCCAGTGTCAAGCAGACACCATTTATTATTTCGTTTGCTAATCTGTTTTGTTTACATCAAGTATGATGCATTACATGTGCTGTACCTTATATTGTACTTTTCGTTCATACCACAGTTGTAAGCGTGCCTACGGGTGAATAAATTTCCTTGTCAACATGGGGCCCTTAACGCTGTCGCGTTAATGTATTGATTGCTTTCAGTTCCCGCAAACTCACCGATTCCACCTTCGGTGTCTCCGTTAATTTTTTCTCCCTCCCATCGCCTGATGCACAGTCGGTAATAAATACAACGGATATGCCAGCTCTTTCCTGACATAGACGTTACCCTAAGCTTATTCTCAACTTTTTTCTTCTTTGGCGTGAAACGCTCGTAGAGATAGCTCAGAGGGGATCGAGCACGCCAGGGCCGCAGGCAGCGAAAACGTGTTACGGCGTTGTCGCTTATATCAGAGTCCTTGGACTCTGCTTATATGTTCGCAACCGTTCCACCCACGCGCCTAACTTTTGTATCGCTGTGCAGACGCAAGAAGCCAGTATTCGATTATTCACGTGTCACAAGCCCAGGTGGCGCCCTTGTTGCGCCAAGCTTGACGCGATCGGAGCTTAATTTTAGCTTCGCGCGCGGCGTTCGGAGATGCCTGTAGCTCGGAAGTACATACGTTCGTTCATTCGAGCTGGAATGATCGCGTTTGGACGAGTGCTTGCTGTGTCTGCAAGAGGTGTGACTTATCAAACTCGTACTGGTGCGACATCAGGAGCTAGTACGAGGCCCAAAAGAAGTGTGAAGCTTGTCGGAGAACTTTCACGCTTCCGCCGGGTATAAAGATTACCCCTCACTATCGGTATTATATACTTCGAACGTGTAGTGAAGTGAACGTCGATGTTGTCACTTCGAGCACCGCTAGAAAAAAAAACACAGAAAAAAAAAGCTGAAGAACGAAAGAGAAGAAACGAATAGAAAATAAACCAACAAAATAATGAGGAATCCAAAGTAGGCGTTCCCTTCCGAACACATCACCGTCACCATGGCTCACACATTCTTTCCAGTCAACAAAAGGGAAAGCAAGCCACAACTAATGTATATTTTTTCCGTAACGCTAACTCAGGAACTCTGCCACATGAAAGAGAGGGAGGAAAAAAAAAACGTCGTTGAGAAAATTTTGCCGCAACAAAGGGTCCGTCGAAGTGAGTCCCACTTTCCCATTTACGCTGGGAGAGAATTCCGGTTAAACCGAAGACGGCAGATGTCAAGATACTGGAGAGATCGCTATCTCCAGTGGGCCGACAAGGACATGTTTTTCTACTGCTCGATTGGCATCCCATAAGATGGCACGACGACAGAAGCCACTACGTTGTCCAAGCAACGAGCTACTCTATAACGACCGATGAGTGCGTAAAAATGCGCTTGAACTCAACGTTCGCGAAGTATTCGCTGAAAGTCAATGTATAATTCCTGTGGGGGCTTATGTTTGGCAGTCACCACGCATATTTGACTGCGGATTTCCGGAGGAGTTACACTAAAACGTCGGCATCTACACACCGGAGAGAAAAATACATAGATAAAGAAATATCAAACCAGCTGAGCGGAGGCAAGAACACCCATTGAGTCTTGGCTCAGCGCACAGCAACTAGTACGTGTTGCTTGTGTAGGAGAGAGGGTCCATTGAAAGTCAATAGGCTTTCCAAATGAAACCTCGTACCAGCAGCCATCGGGTAGTGATCGGAAGATTCCGGCAGATTTCTCGCCGGATCCTTGACGTCAATATAGCGCATAAAAAATAAATCACCAACAATAATAACAACAATAAAAAAGAGGGAGGCATCGTATGACGACACACTCTGTCCTCGCACTTGGCTGAGTTTACGGGCGCGATTGTGTAACAGCGACCTTGACCATTCCGCAGAGAGCGGCATCACTTTCGCTTCGCTGGCAACTCCTTGATATTTTTTAATCATTTTTTCTTTCGTTTCTGCCTGAGGGCTTAGATATCAGTGTGATGTGGGTTCCGATCATCGTAGTAGGGAGCGTCGCCATCTACATTATTCACTTCCGGAGAGAGTTCTTTTGGCCGCTGTTTGAGGGTGATGTCTGGCTTCGATAACGGGCGTTCCTTCTGCTGGCATGATGCGTCTCTGTCGTATATATATATATATATCTATACGATTCGGTTTCACGTTCGAAAACGCGAAAACAGACTAAATATAGCGTCCGCTTTATGTGCGCTGCGCCGCCAACTGTTCAGACGATGCCATCAAGAGCGTGGCTACATAAACTTTATACATTGCGCAATTTTCCACCATTTTCACTCGTTGCCTTTCGTTGCTTTCTTTTATCTTTAAGTTCTCTGCAATCTATTTCGGACAACTTGCAAGTGAAGAACCCTGCCGAACCCCTCCATTAGAAAAATAGGTTGCGCAATTTCTTTTCTGACCTCGGAGCTTCTCAATGCGCCGCTATGGCCTCATGTCGCATCGGACGTTTACATTAGCTTGCCGAGCCATCCGAGTATTGCTCAGAGTCTGAGACGCTCCCTAACAGAACTCTCTGCTGATGGCCGAATGGACAAATTTATCACGTGTCTCTACGTAATACCCGGCCGCCGTTTATATCTTCCGTGGTCTCCAACCACCATGGGAAGTGGTGATACAGAGAAGTTAACCAGTAGATATCTCCGTCTGGCTATGCTCCGCACTGGGGAAATAGAATATTTCTGCAAAACATCTCCCTGGTTTTCGCATCTCATTTATCCCTTTGTATATGCAAAACATGAGGAAGAAGGAAGAAGGGGGGAATTACCTATCGCTGCACACAGAACGGCACACTTTTTCACGATTTCAGACGCGCATTTTTTTTTCTCTCTCGCGAGCGATAACCAAGTTTTAGACTTTGCGCATGCTGTAATATAACTTACACCCTTAAGTGTACAAGGGTGCCAATCGGTCTATAACTCACCCCCTTACACGACAAAAGGGTGAGAGGGTGTGATTTATTGACCGTTTTAAGCACCCTCATTCAGTTTTAAGGGCGTGAATATATTTTACAGTGCACGATATCCAACCAGATAAAAAGCCCGTTTTACCTGTTTTGTTTGTTCTGTGTGACGGACCCAGCGTACAGAAACAGGTGCGTACACAGGAAAACAGCGGTTGTGCTTACCTGAAACAGAAAGAGGAAAGAGACAAGAACAATATTAAGGCAAGTAACGATGACGCAATACAAAAATAAGAGCGCTTTTTAAGCTTTGCTTAAACTATTTATTCGTTGCCATCACTGTGAACAAGTGTGACGTAAAAGAAATAACAGGAACACACGCGCTCGCTCGCGTACGCCGCTCATCTCGAAGTCTAAAATACGTTCTGTATTGTGTCTTCTTTTTTCATCCGTTTTTTTTTCTCTGTCTATCGCATCCCTTTCCCCCTTCTCCGGTACAAGGTAACCAAACAGGAGGTATCCTCTGGCTAACCTCCCTGTCTTTCCTTTGCATCTCTCTCTCTCTCTCTCTTTCTTGTGAGTTTGTTTGCCGTGCGCGTTTGTTGCTGCGCGTGTATTTTTGTGTAGGTTCGTTCCTTCACGTATATCGTCAAATTCGATGCGGGTGAGTGCGCGTGTGCGTGTTTCGTGTTTGAACGTGCACGCGCGTATTTGCGTGTGTGCCTGCGTGTGGCAACGCGTCGCGCGCGCGCCACGCGCCACCGAATTAAACTCGTCTGGAGCACAGCATGCCCTCCCCCCCCCCCCCCCCCCCACGCGAGCCGCCGCCAGACAACACTTCTCCGGATTTCATCACGGATGTTATTAAACGGCCTCCGGTGCACCCTTCGCGCCGAGCACAGGCGCGATTTCGGCGGAGGCCAGAAGTGTTTTCGAGTGGAAGCTCAGACCAGCCGACGGGAGGCTCGAACTTTTGGGACGCCTACAATGTGGAGCGCGACGTGTTCTCTCTCTCTCTCTCTCTCTCTCTCTCTCTCTCTCTCTCTCTCTCTCTCTCTCTATCTATCTATCTATCTATCTATCTATCTATCTATCTATCTATCTATCTATCTATCTATCTATCTATCTATCTATCTATCTATCTATCTCTCTTCCATATATTTATTTATTATAATTTTTTTTACACACGGAACAATCAAAACCTGTCTGTCCCTCTTCGCGCCAACTATAGCAGAAGACTCTCTTATTAGCTGAGAGTTCTCGCTGCCTTCCCTCGATCGCTTTTGTGAAGCGGTGGGAGAGGGTGAGTGGTGGTAGAGCGGTTCTTTGTCGTCCGAGGGCTGCGAAATCTAATTTCCTGCCGCGCCTGCCGCGCCACCGTATAATTTCGAGGAGGCGAATTTTAAGAGCCCGCGCTTCAATATCCGGCGTGTGCATAATGTGGGTTTGGTGCCGCACTACGCGTGTTGCCCTTATTTGGTTTCTTCGCGCGTTGAACGATGTCTGTCAACAACTATAGGGACGCAAGCAAAGATCTTTGTGTTTGCGATAACACAACTGTCTGTAGGCTTTCGCTTGCCTCTTCTGTTGTTTTGTTGTTGTTGTTATTGAGAGGGAAGACTGTCAGTGCGACTCTGAAAAAGCGAGTGCAAACACGCCGATCTATATAACTCGTAGACCGGAGTTGTGATAGCGCGAATCACCTGAGGGCGATGTATACCTATGCTCCGTGTATTTCATTGGCGGGATGTTGAAAGTGTGTCGCAGAAGTGTATAACAGCGATTTCGTTGCGTTTGTTCGTGAAGGAGAATCAATGGAGTTTCTATTCAGTTGAAATAGGCGCACAAATCGAAAGGGATATGCGGAATACTGGAAGTGGGATTTCCCACACTGGTTCGTTGTCCTACACAAGATGGCCGACAGCGCCTGATCATGGCAACATAGAAGTACACTGCGTAGGTAGTAAGAAATAAATAATGGCGAGGATAACACCACCAGATCTTGGGCACCTGTTTCATTGCCTCCTTTTAGGGCGCGACGTCCACCATCTTGTGCAGGTCAACAGAGATGTGCGGGGAAGCGCACGTGCCGAAGTTCCCACGGCCCATAATTTTTTTCCGCCGAGCCCTTAGCATAACTGATAGTCACGGGCTCATGCGATTCGTGAACGAGTACTAACTCAAGGACACTTTATAATATTATATTTATTTTATTGTACCTTCAAGGCCGAAGTATTACACTTGAAATGCGTGTTCTGCAGCTTTGTATTGCATGTCAAGTAATTTCGCAATTAAAGAGACGCTAAATACACTAAGCAGGGCTTGGAAAAAGAATCGCGTTTCCGGAATACCAGGAACGTGAATTTCAGCCCGAGGGCGTGGCTTTAAAAGTCACGAGAGGTGCAGAAACGAAAGATGGGTTTGACTAATTATTGCGCGATATCCTCGTGACGTCATGACCACTCGACAGCGTCTGCTCAACAGCAACGAATAACTAATCGATAAGGAAGAATCGCACCGAGTTCTAAAGAAACCAACTCGGCAACTTCATCTAAACGTGCAACCTTATAGTCTAAATGCCGCCGCCACGCTGTTGCGACTCAAAGCGGCCACCTAGAAATCCAACGAAGACGATCTGAAAGGCGTGACCACTCGCGTACGAGGCCACATAATAATAATAATAAAAACTTATAACAATGACAAAGAAAGGAAACGAAAGGAAAGGAGGAAAGAAAGTAAGAAAGGAAGGAAGGAGGAAAGAAATAAATAAACAAACGTCCGGACGTACACGACGCGCGTTACGCAATGATCGACAAGGCCGCGACAACAACAACGACCACGCTCGAAACGAGCACAGCGATACTCCACTTTTGGTAACGGCTACGGCACGCGAGGGCGTGCGCAGAACGCCAAGGTCGCCGTGCGCAGCACGTCGACGATGCCAACAAAACGTAAAAAAAAAGGAAGAGAGAGAGAGAGAGAGAGAGAGAGAGAGAGAGAGAGAGAGAGAGAGAGAGAGAGAGAGAGACTCGAGGCAGCGTCATTTCCATTATACGACAAACGCAGATTGCGTTGAGTGCATGATCGAGACCCGTCGTGCACGTATTCGACACACGAGCTGTATCCAAATCTGTGGACAGCTCACGTGTCTGGTGGCACACAAGTTGGCATACACGGTGTTGTACCCCTCCCCCTCCCCCCTCTTCTCCCTGCAAATATTTTCCCCTCTGTTTTTATTCATGTCCCCACGCTTTCTCTTTTTTTTCCCTCTTTCGCTAACACTCTCTCGTCGTACACCTTCACGACTGTCAAGCCGCCGCAGTCCATCGAAGCTGACCGGTTGCCGTGTTACGGAAGACTTCGTAAGGACTTGCTGGCAGGGTACCTGATTTTGCAGGTTCAACGTGCGGTGTAAAGCACTATAGACTCGCGCTCTTCTCGCCCTTCACGGCAGTCAGTGCGCGCTGCTTACCGCGTGTGAGCAACAAATGGCCCGATTTTCAGCCTGCAAGCGGAACGCATCTGCCTTCAGAAGAGAACGTCAAGTGTACGTGGTTTCATAAGGCGTCCGCGAGAAAGCTATAAGAGCGCCACTCCGGTTCATACAAGCCTATAGATTATGTCTACATGCGTTGAGACCTACGGCCCACAGGCCTCAGATAGGCCGTATGTAGACCACAGGTCTATAGGTGTATATTATATTGCCTAAAGGTTGTGGGCCACGTCTTTAGGGCTGCATGTCTTTAGACATATAGACTTATACTTATGGGCTATGTCCTTGACCCATAGGTCAACGGGCCAGGTATTTACGGAGGTCTATGTGCGCGCGTGACAGATTGACAGCGCCGAGTACTTGCCCTGTGTGTGCTATTTATGCTCCTGTCAAACGCACACGCATGTTTTCAAAACAAATAAGTTCAATGTTCCTCTCTCTATTCTCTCTCTCAATCCTTTTCCTCATAAGGATTGAGAGATAAGGATAAGGATAAGTCAACCGGAGCTGCATCTCGGTTAACCTCAACGTTTTGTTATGCCACCGTCTCGAGACCCTATGCCCAATTTTGTAGGGTACATACGTACATCCGACCGACCTCCCTACCGTTTCTTACCCTTTTTTACTCTCCTTCTCTGTTTTACTTACTGTACCTACGTTCGAGTGGATGTTGGCGCAAGTACACCTTCAGGGCACCAGCTACATCTTTTTTTCCCTGATTAATTGACAGGTGCGCGCAAAACAACGAAAACGTACAAACGAGGTAACCTCGCCAGTACCTCATTACAAACACAGCCCTCTCGCGAACACGGACGCCATATATATATATATATATATATATATATATATATATATATATATATATATATATATATATATATATATATATATATATATATATATATATATATATATATATATATATATATATGTATATATATGTGTGTGTGTGTGTGTGTGTGTGTGTGTGTTACCGAAGCTTACGAAACCAATCTCTCTTTATAAAGGCGCTTGATTTTGCGTATGAAGGAAACGAAAGAGCTGGTCCTGATGTTTGAGTCGTTTGTCGTCGTGTCTACATGATGTCATCGAGCGGAGAAAAACTTTCAGGAGCAATTTACCGGTAAGTGCTCCGCCGCGCGACAAGCTTACAAGATGCGTAACACGCCTTGCTGCGACAAAGACTTGAAAACGACAGTGTTATACACGAGCGTAATGATTCGCAAGCCGGCGGTAGTGTTCCGCAGAGTTAAGAAAGAAAGAAAGAAAGAAAGAAAGAAAGAAAGAAAGAAAGAAAGAAAGAAAGAAAGAAAGAAAGATGAGCGTTAAAGCACGTCGTTTCGTTATATAAAGATTTCCACGGAAGCTTTCACCAGCACATACCACTACGTGAAATATGAGGCAGTTCAGCCTCCCCAGATAAGCGTACCTTTATCTAGTTCTTGTTTACGGCCACCCGTTTCATGGAAGAAACCAACAGCCTACACTCCACAAAACATGCATTACAGGCAATCTGCCTAAACAAAAAGAGAGAAAGAACGCCTCTCTTGCACGGAGCAACGACGGCAGTCCTCAGTGATGTAAACAAGACCTTTGTTGATGGCGATTCAAGTACACATTGAATTAAAGCTTCAGCTATAGGGCAGGCACCGCTGCGGACCCTTATTTAAAATGATCTTATAAGGGAAAGTAGAGAATTTCGTTTGTTATCTTGTTTTGCAACTCTGGCCTGAGAAATATTCTGCAGCTCATCGTTGGAGCCAGGCGTTTAATGTTACCGAGGACATCCACAAAATTAACGGGCTCTGCGCTACTTGCGCCTTCGGGGCAAAAAGGCAAGAATACGGGTGGACAAACTGGTGCCTGACAAATTGGAGGATGTAAGCACGCCGGTGAAAAGCTGCGAACTTAGCTCTATCTATCTATCTATCTATCTATCTATCTATCTATCTATCTATCTATCTATCTATCTATCTATCTATCTATCTATCTATCTATCTATCTATCTATCTATCTATCTATCTATCAGATAAAGTGTGAAAGAGAGAGAGAGAGAGAAAAAAAAAGAAGGGGTCTGCCATGCAGTGACGTTCTGGGCGGGGAGCCCAGCTGCCAATTTAAAGGGCTCCTTGCTTTAGACGCCTGACGTTTGTCATTGGAAACCCGGAAAGGGCTGACTAATTTTAATTGCTCTGTTTCGCTGTAACAGGTGAGCATGTTGAAAGCCCGAGCGACACGGTCAACTGTGCAGGGCTGGAGATGCGAAAGTTCCAGAACATTCGCACGTAGTAACGAGTGAAAAAAAAAAATGGAAATCAAACGAGCACGAAATGAAGCTTTAATGAAGTGGCTAATCCAATGTTATACAACAAAGCATGATGCGTACAATTTTCCTGTGAAACGTGTGTACTCTTGCAATGTTAAGTTTTATGCACCTCACCCCATAACTACTAAATATTCTTTTTTTTTCAGAGCAAGTAAGGACAAAGATAGAGAAGCACACAAGGACGGCGCTGAACTTCAATGTCACAATTTTACTGTCGCGTTATATTTACGTTTATGTTCTACACCGTCAGCAAGCTATGCCGAAATGCAAACAACAGTTCACGTGGATGCACAGTGTGACGTCGACGGAGCGATGGCGCCAAGACGAAGACGATGTTCATTGTTCGTAGAGAGAAAGAAAGGCCGAAGAGAGTTGCCTCTACAGAGAAGTACTATCGCGGAAGACACTGGTAAGGTTGAATATTAATCGCACATTTCATTGCCGTGCCTGCGCCGCAATAGAAAAGAGTGTGCGTGCATGTGTGCTTGCGCGCACGTGCTGTTTTATGCACGTGCTCTCGCGTGTTATGCGCGACGTTACGCAAGTGCCAGCCATCTCAAATAACTGCGTGATTTTGGCAGGAGAGATGTTCGTACGTGCGACTGTGGCCTAATGATGAGAGAATCGGGTTGTCGTGCTGGCAGACCGAGGTAGAATCCCAACGTAAGAGACGTTATCATTTTCTTTTATTTTGCGTGTATGAGGTATTTGGCGGCAGTGTTCGTAAATAAAGCTACACTTTAGGAAAGTGCTGCTATCGGCTCCTCTGTTAAGTGAAAAAGATGAAGGCGACACTTCGGGGCGTGGTAGTCAATCAGACTCCAACGTTTCCCAAAGGTTGCGGCGATCCCAACCTCGCTGGTCGTCTTTGTAGATGACTATCAAGACGCTGTTACACTTTCTGAAGGCATCAGACGTGTATACAGGGCTTCACTACTCACTTATGATAGCTTGTCTCGGCTCCTTCGCACGTTTAACGTGCGTTGTGTTCCTTTTCTCTACATTCTTTTTCTTGTGACACTGTCTCCAATTCGAGGAGTAAGTAAACCAGTCAACAGGTCGAACCCATTAGCGTAACGCAGCTCAAATAATTATAATTATAACTAGGAATGTCGGTCGGATAGCGGGCTATACTATAGTATAGCCCGCTATCCGACCGACATTACTAGTTTGTTTTTAGAGGGCAAAAGCTTAGGTGTCACTCACTCTCGTATAGTGTATCACGCGGCTGTGAAAGCTATTGCTTTCCTTTGATCAGCGATTGTCAATGCTTTCTGGACTAAGGGAGCCACCCACCCTGGGCGAAGAGAAAAAGAACTATTTCACGCTGATTCTCGAAATAAATCTTTACCCCCTCTCTCTTCTGTGATCATGCACATTCGCGTTATAACGTCGCCGACGCGTAAACTTTAGTCCCTCGTGCTAGTTTATCACGTGACTGCGGAAACACTCATCTTGCTGCGATCTCGCGCTCTCGCGTCGATGGCGTCGCCCATAACGAGTAGCGCAGGCGCAAGCCTGCTGGTCCTGCACAATACGCGGAGCCGAGCACAGAGGCGCCTGTCGCGAAAGAAGAGTCATGAAAAAAAAAAAAGAAAACGAAGAAGAAGCCTCAGCGCGGCAAGTTCGCGAGCCGCCCTCATTAGTCGCGAGGTATCGGCTTGCGCCAAGCCGAAGGGCGTTCAAACGCTCCCCGAGGCGTCGGCGCATAGGCGTCCCCGATAATATGTCGTCTGCATAACCGCGCAGCGACGCGTTAACGTCGTCTGCTACCAACGTCGGCTTGCACTGCAGAGGATGCAGAAGGCTGTTCGCGGCGGCCCGGTTCGTGCCCTAATTAGGGCGCCCGAGAACTTCGCGGGAAGCCAATCCAAGTCAGTACAACTAAAATAGAAAAGCGGAACAATGAAGGGTTCACTAACAGCTATGACAACCTTCTGACACGGAGACAGGGGGTAAACTTTGAACCAATAGAAGCGAAGGGAAAGTTTATGCTGCAGACCGATGTAGTGTATGGAGGGACAAGACCAACGTGGCAGAAATTGGAGGCCAGAAAAAAAGGGCAGTTCAAAGGGGTGCTGTGTGCACGTGGAAGAAGGGCTTCAACATGGCCTATGCACAGAACTTCCAAAAAATGAAAAGAAAAGAAAAAGAAAGACAGAAAATAAAACCTCTATAGTTTAGGCATAGTGTTAGGAACGCATTATGAGGAAAGGTGAAGCTATCTAATTGAACTAGATAGTATACGAGAGTTGCCCATGTCATTAACGGTTGCACGGTAGGCGGGAAAGATATTAATGAAGGCTGGCAAATACGGGCTGACTGGTTGTAAGAAACTCGAGATTAGTGAAATGCAGTCGAAAGTAGAACGCAGATGAAACGACTGATCGCTGGTACAGAGTACTCTCGCTGGGGAGGCCATGCAAAACGGAGGCGAGAACACACACACACACAACACACACACACACACACACACACACACACACACACACACACACACACACACACACACACACACACACACACACACACACACACACACACACACACACACGCACACGCACACGCACGCACATACAAAAAAGAAGAAACACCGCAAGGTTGGCGAATCGAGCTGTGGTAGATCGCTGCTCAAGCTTCACGTAGATACACAAAACTGGTGATTGATTGGTTGATTGATTAGCTCGATTATGTGAATGCAATTGAGATTCGCTAGGTGCATACGCGCGCGGCTGTCTAGCTCAGCGGAAGCACTGATAAGCTGCAAGTACGCACGTCAAGGACAGATATTAAACAATAACAAATCTTCTGGACCCGCCATGAAGGAAACGTTCGTCGATGACTGTGCGCATGTCATTAGTTGTAGAACAGAACAGTGAATAGCGAGATGGTCAAAAAAAGAAAAAAAAGACACCCCCACCCCCTGCCGGATTCCACAAGAAAGCAGCTAAACGAAAAGAAATAAAACGAAACTCCAAGGTCCGAACAAATGATCCGTGCGAGGTCATAGTCGCCATGACGGGGACATGGCATGCGACCTTGCCAGGCGACTGAAGCATGGCATCCGCCCCCCGCGGCCGTGGTCCTGTCATTAAAAAAAATTATGATAGTAAAACCTTGCCCTATATGTTGCTAGGCGTTCCATAAACTACCGACGAGCTAACCGCGAAGTTAGTTAGGACTCAAGATGCGCTGTTATGCGACTTTTACAACTGTAACATATGTTTGCAAATATTACGTCTTGTGGATCGTTTGCTACCTATACACTCTAAGAAATGTTTACATCCTTTGAGTCGTATCTTGCCACACAACAATAAACGTCATCTGTCTTGTCAGCATTTCCTTTCTTTAACGCTGCGAGCCCGGTACTTCCCAGTAACGAACGGCATGCGCGTTATCAGCGTGACATAGCATTGCCGAGAGGAAAGTACCGGGCGCGGTGATTTCAAGAAAAGAAACGCAAGCAAGGCAGATGACGATTATCGTTGTGTAACAGATATGCACTCCATAGGGTGTAATCTTTTTTTTAGAGTGCAGAGCTCGTTATTTCAACGTAGTTAACAGCTAATGGCTTGTCCACACCAATGACCAAGAGGGGCCGCATTTTTTTTTTCACTGATTTGACTCGTTTTCAATGCAGCCACAGAAGGAACTTCGTTACACTTCGTGGTCAACTTTAGCCCATATTTCGCACAGTTCTCCTCCCAATGGCCGAAAATTCTTGCATTTAGTGAGTAATACAGAAAGCCGAACGATTGATTTCTAAACGCACAGCCATATTGAAGTGCAGATGCGAAACACAGTGCCCATCAGTATTGCGCTCATTAGTTGCTTAAATCTGCTATACCGCTAAGCTCGCCAATCAACGATGAGGCAACATTTCCAAGAGCATCACAGGCAGGTATAGTGTCCCCTCTTCCTTTTCTGTGTCTAGTCTTTCTTTTTTTTTCGAACTCTCTTCTGCTGTGGTTGTGCATGGTTCCACAGTCCAACACAAAGCTTACGTGTACCACAGGTGGTCGAGATGCCTTTGTTGTTGTTGTTTTTGTTGGGTGTGTAAAATTAATAGCTAAATGCTTGCCCAAGAATGAACAGAAATGACGAGAGAAGGGAGACTAAATGGGACCTGAACCCTCCACCAACGCAAACACATGGTATAAGATCGTTTTTAAAGATGGAGAAACGTGGTCGGACGCACGCATTACAACTAATCTAGAAGGGCCACCGTTTCAACACAGGGAAAAGCGATTTTATTTGGCCATTTATGTATCGTATGGCGACATTCATAACTGCGACTTTCCCTCCCAGTCAACCTTAGCATGTCGCTTCTCTCTCTCTCTTTTTTTTAGCCACGAAGTTCTGAAGAATGCATCGCTATCAACTCGGACTGCAACCTTTAATTCCGAAGAAAAAATAAATGGAGAGCACAGCACGTTACAGTTGTCACTGGTGGAAGCACAACCGGTCCTACACTACGCGCGACATTCGCCAACTGAAATATACTGCTTGAAATGGGGCGGCTACGCCCCTTATCACTGTGGAAAACCAACTAGGTAGCCAAATCCGCGACCCTGTCAAATTCGTCATATATCCCTCCGAGATGCTTTCTTTAGGAGAATTTTACTAGTGGTAGCAAGTTTTCCGTGCACGGCTTGTGTCAAAAAAAAAAAAAAGAGAAGAAGAAAACGACAGACAAGAAGTCGCAATGGTGTGCACAAACATCCCGACGGCAACAGCCGGAATTTGCTTAGAGCATGCTATAGATGGCGCCACAATGCAGCGCCGAAGAAAACACCAAGGCTTCGTCGGGACGCGAGTATCTGCGGCTTTACCTATGTAAGTA
This sequence comes from Dermacentor variabilis, assembly GCF_050947875.1. Lineage (NCBI taxonomy): Eukaryota > Metazoa > Arthropoda > Arachnida > Ixodida > Ixodidae > Dermacentor > Dermacentor variabilis. Next base: position 44,552,070 of record NC_134577.1, read on the forward strand.
CGTCATCATGCTCCTTAAGGGGCGATTGAGAGCAAACAGCACGCACGTTAACGGCACCGTATGCAAGAGGTGTTCTTACAAATTATGGCGTTGATGACTTGTTTCCGGCTGCAGTTAGCAAAAGCATAATAATATTTGGGGTTTTACGTGCCAAAACCACTTTCTGATTATGAGGCACGCCGTAGTGGAGGACTCCGGAAATTTTGACCACCTGGGGTTCTTTAACGTGCACCTAAATCTAAGCACACGGGTGTTTTCGCATTTCGCCCCCATCGAAATGTGGCCGCCGTGGCCGGGATTCGATCCCGCGACCTCGTGCTCAGCAGCCCAACACCATAGCCACTGAGCAACCACGGCGGGTTAGCAAAAGCATGGCCTTCGAGATGGGCTTCTTGCGAGATGGGCGTGCCCAGAGAAAGCCGTCTCTGTCGCGTGGATTTGGACACCACCTGCTATAGGGAGTTTTCTAAGTCGCAGTTCAGTGCGAACCTGTAGGCGAGATTGTCACGGTCACTCCGTTAGATAAAAAAAAGCAAAGATTAAATTCTGGGGTTTCACGTGCCAAAACCACGATTTGATGATGAGGCACGCCGAAGAGATGTACTCGGGATCAATTTTGAAAACCTGGGGATCTTTAACGTGCACCCAATGGGCGGTACATGGGCGATTCTGCATTTCGCCCCAGCCGATGTGCGGCCGCCGCGGCCGGGATTCGATCCCGCGACCTCGTGCTTGGCAGCGCAACGACCTAGTTACTAAGCAACCACGGCGGGTCGCGCTGCGTTACATTGTGTATTTACATATATGTACAATATATGCTTAACTGTAACTAGAAAACTGGCCATAGTGGGCACTGTCCCTTTCATTTTTCTCACCCTTCTTTTGAGCGAGAAGGCACTTTCGCGTTCTAGCGGCTAAGTTTAACGTTTTCTCGAACTATCGCCAGAGTGCATAGCTTTTCTTTCGCCGCGTTCGCTTGCAGCTGCAACGACGGCCTTGCCAGCTGGTTGCTCGAACTCGCTTCTACCGCGCATTTCCAGCAGCGTTGTTGCAAATTAGGACGGCGAGATAAGTGAGAGAGATAGGTCGACGCGTGGGGTTGCTCCGGAGAACGAGCACGAGGGGCGATGATGGACGAGGTGGGCGATTGTTTTTCGCCGTGCGGCTGTTCGTTCGAATTCAGAGTCCGCGCGTCCGCACTTTGAAGGCTGGACGAAGGGTTGAGCTTTCGAAGGCGGGTTGCTGACGTCATTCAGTTTCAGTGCGAACGTGCCGGTGCTTAAATCAAACATACATCATTTTGACTCAGACACATTTTGATTGATCACAGACACTTTGCGCAAGTCAAGCGCTGATAGACCATAGCAAAAGTCCGTCTAACAACTTATGTTGTGTTTCTGTTGAGTAAATATTTTGCCTTCAAATGAGTTTCTGTTGAGACACAATTGACAATCACGCACGATTATTGCAAGAGGGGGCGGCGGGGGTAGTGACATTGAGTTATCGCTGACTGAATTATGGGGATTAGCGTCTTTAAGTGGGAGATTTGATAGCGGCCGTACAAAAAGGGATTCGCATTAACTTTGACCACCTGGGGTTTGCTTAACCTTCACCCAAATCTCCATGCGCGAGCGTTTTAACATTCTGCCTCCATTAGAATGTGGAGGCCGCAACCTGGAATGACATCCCACCACTTCGATACTTCACAGGCACCAAAATGTTGATCGAGCTTCTTTCCGTATACTATACGCCCGCAATCATTCACCACAAATTTAGCGCATCTTCGCCCGCCTATATAGGCTCCATGATTATAGCGTACTGTGCATGGGAATGAGGTCGTGGAATGTAAAGGCCATCATTCGAAGCTATCGAAAAATAATAGACTGCATTTTGATGGAGACAAAAAAAGAAAGAAATACGGTCTTCACTATAAGGCGTTAATTCCTCCCGTAGCCTTCGTGCGTCAAACACCAACAAACAAATGGTTATACTCCGACCGACAAGGTATGTTCTTCCGCGCTCAACAGACTGCACAACACAGTTGCTTGACGAAGCGGCGAACGCTGTTTGCACTAGAGATGAGCAGGCCGCCAAACATGCTTCACACAATGAACAACCGTTACGCCATAGAAGGACAACCGCTAATGGCTTCGAGGTTGCTAACACAACGATCTACTGCGCTATATCTCCGAAAGCAATGCGCATTTATACACCCATATACGTCGCAGAGAAAACAACCAGAAGATGAAATATGTCGCATCTGTTGCGACAGAAGCCCAAAAGCCACAGTCTGTGCGGACATGGTGGGTTATATTTCGCAGAACTTGTTGCATAACGCATCTCGCGGACCGTGTGATTCATAACGCGAAAAGGTGAAGACATAAGCAAGTAAAACACATATCTTCAAGCACCCAAGAAATCACTCGTTCGTCACTTTACTCGCTTTTTTTTATAGTGCTTTCACAACTACAGAAGTTGCAACACGCCCCATTATTCTCCATTTAACCGTGAAATCTGCCCGCTCGTAACCACGCAACAACAGGTCTCCATGACAACGGCTTTGGTTATGTCAGGTCGCTCGACGGCTCCGGATAGCCGGGCTCAGACGCAACAAAATAGTTCCTCCAAGCAAGCAATGTAGCGTGGGCTCAAATAAAGCGAAAAAGTAATCGCTACCCACGCATGTCCTTCAGCGGCAACTCCGAGAGCGCTATATGGAGCCTGCTTTCCGCAGCGTGTGTTAGTAGCTCCTTAGTTATAACGACCGTGGCTTAGCGGGGTAAACTAATCATCGCGCAAGTGCGAGACACTTTCACCGCTGGAGAGGACAAGAGCGGCAATGATTTTGGCCGTCGTCTACGCGGAGCGAATGACCTCTTGTGACCCTGCCTGCCAGACGGTAGACTTCGCGTTTCCTTCCTTTCGTTTCCTTTTTTTTTATATCATTAAGGTTACTTCTGTCTCATTTTCTCGCGCTTTCTTGGCGTTGTTATCGCGTGTGGACTAATGAAAGGCTCGAGCAATTAGGCCTGGCAGCTTCCTGCCAAAGCAAGTCCCAAAAAACGAACCACGCTTTCCCGGAACTGCCTCGGAATGGAGGCGTGCAGGGTTTGAGATGATACACAGTGGCAGGCTCTGATGCAAAGGGGCAAAACAGGGCCGCGTTTTGGTGGTACAAGAGTTCATCAGACGTGCCTGTCTCGAAAGATTTCGGAAAGTGTGGAATTATGCCATACCGTCGAGTTAGAAGTCTTGTCTTCTTCGATCAGCTGGCCTCACAGGGGTGCTATACTGCTGCTCTGGTTGCCTAGAAACGCCAGCGTGGCTGATGTTGACAACGTGGCGGAATCGGACGCTGCCCAGAGTCGCACAGTGAGCACGCTGTCGTTGTCGTGGCAACGTGAGCTGTTGGGCGTGTTGATACTTGCTCATTAATACGGAAAAAAAAAGAGTGCGAAGGTGTACCAAGGCGTATTTCTTCGTGCTCGACACACGTACGAAGAAGATGCAGCGGACGAGCATAATGTACTATCATGCTCAATATGAATTGCACCATGAGAGTACGTGCTTCTTTTTTTTTTTTTTTGCAGGCACTGCGATACTACTATACAGTGCCCGTATATCAGCATGGCTGCACCTACACACACACACACACACACACACACACACACACACACACACACACACACACACACACACACACACACACACACACACACACACACACACACACACACACACACACACACACGCACACACACAAAAGCACAACAACAACAAAACAACAAAAAAGCGAACAAATTGCTGAACACCGTTCCGATTACTGGTAGCACCCGGTTAACAAGAAAACTGGCACTTGTCATTTTTTATATTTGAAAGAAATGACAGATGTATGCCGTGTTGCAACTTATATTGAGCGCTACAGTACGTTCTTGCCTTCTCTCTGTTGATTACTCGTATTTTGGCATTTCGCGTGTCAATCTTTCGACGCCGTTGACTATCGCACCACCAGTGATGGGGACTATGAAACTTCGCATGGCTGTTGTGATCGCCTGCTAAAGATTGCTCGACATGACGAATCCACATTAAGAAATACAGAAAAACACACACACACGCACACAAAAGAGTTGACTGGAAATAACTCACGCATTAACTTCCGTTTTCTTGTTACGGTGTTGAACAGCGACGCTTTAATATTATGTTATAGTTAGCACTAGAGGACTTGTATTAGAGGAAGACAAGATCCTTGTCGATACGTTTGCTGAACAGTGAGACTTCTTTCTTTTTTTCGGCCACTGTTAGTAAACGAAGAACGACTGGTTTTAAACTACGAAGGGCGAAAACGCATTCCTCACTGACATTCAAACACATCAGATCAGAAATTACTGATGTTTCCGTGCACTCGTCGTGCCTCACTGTCTGCTTCGTATTCTTTACAGCAGACGACGACTTGAAGAAAGGCTCTAAAGTACCGGCGCACTACGTCTTCTGATAGAATCGACGTGGCACCAGATATATACAGAGTATCGTTGCACAGAATTCAACGTGCAGACGGCACCCAGACGTCTTGCAGAAGGATCGCGTTGCGCCGTGACAAATGGCGTTGCCGACACCAACGGCTACTTAGAAGCGGACGTGAAAGTGAAACACGTCTGCTTCTATAAGTGCAGAAAGAAAGATAAGAAAGAGAAAAGAAATATAAGGCAGCGTTGCAGGCGCGACCTTCCAAGGACTCGGCGAACATTTCTGACTTTGGCTTTTCTTTCTTTCTCTTCTTTTTCTTTATCTTTCTTTTTTGTGACGCCATTCGCCCGGTCGCGCAGCCTTTCTGAATGTTACAGAGTCCTTCCCAGCTACACTGGGCTGGTGTCAAGGCTGTTTTTCCGTCCCTGAGACTTATAATCATCAGGACCGAAAAAAAAAAAGGAAAGTACGAAAGTATGCGAGAAGGAGATAAAAGGCATTCCGGACAGTCGACGCCTTTCGTGAACCGGTGCGACTGTTTTTGCTCCAAGTTCTCTGGTCACCGAGAATGTATCGCCACACGCCGATTTAGATCTTGCATCGAAAGATTGACGAAAGGAACACTTAGCGAGTGTCCATTACTGCGGACGAGATTAAATTCGTAAAGGAGATATGCCCCCCCCCCCCTCCGTGTTTCTTTGCTGTTCTTTTGATAAAAGTCGCTTTGAAATTTAGGTGGCGAAGTATATTTTTTTAATTGTTCCTGCGCTTGCTAAATGCATTTCATGTGGAGCATTATATTTACTACACTACACTTGAAAATAGCCATTGTTCAACGAGGGTTAGATAAAACTGAACGTAGTCAAGGAGCACAAGGTGATATACTCAGTCAATACACAGGGAAATTAGATGTTTTTCGATCTCTATTTCCCATCCCATCTTGGTATTGGTACATATTCCATGATTTATTACTGAAATTACAGTGAAAGAAGATAGTTATTCGTCCCACAGGATCGGGCCGGGAACTAAGTTTCACACAGGAGCGCTAAAACGATGGTGTTAAAGGTGCAACGCCACAAGTTCAGAAAGTGAAGCACGCAGGTCGCGGATTTCGCTGATGATGGCCGCGGCGGCCGCACTTCTATGGGGGCGATATGTAAAAGCGCTCCTGTACTTAGATTAAGGTGTATGGTAAAGAACCCCATATGTGGCCAAACTCAATTGCGGTTCCCGCGGGCCATCTCGTCCAATATCACGTCACTCATAACCCGAGCGTGATTTTTGGCACGTAATACCTCAGAATTTATTTTTCTAGACAGCGAACAAGGTCCCGGAGTATAGTGGATATACGCGATTAACGCCCCAAGGCAACACGCGGGTAGCGGAGGAGTCCGCATTGGTTTAAAGCTTTTGGGATTGCGTAACCTGCACCTAAATCTCCGTTCACGAGGCTTCCTTCCCAATCGGACATAATTCCGGCGTATTGCAATGGCGCAGCCGTTCGTGCTCTTGAAGTGAGAATAAAGAGAAAAATAAATTGAGCTGTATTAGTAACTTACGCTTTTACGATACCAAATATTGGGAGCCTGACTTGACAGTTCATTAGCCGAGAAAGCAGTTCGAGCGCTTCTTCACTACCTGAAGGCGACAGACTTGAGTGTCCGACTATAGACATCCTACACCTTAGCGCATGTGAAAGTGCGGTATAGACTCATGTTTCCTCTCTCTCTCTCTCTCTCCATACCCCTCCCCACGTGTAGGGTAACAAACTGGACTCAGTCTGGTTAACCTCCCTGCCTTTCCGTCTTCCCTCCCTCTCCCCTCTCTCTCTCTCTGTCTCTCTCTCTCCAATACCAAATAAGTCCCTTTTGCCGTAAATAGAAGCTTGCTACGCTAGAAAAGGTGGAAAAAACAACTGGCGGGGGGGGGGGGGGCATTGCCTCGAAGTTCACGCGCCAGGTCGCTGTGACGTCGTAGATTTACGGCGTCTGATTTGGCCTATATTTAATTTTTTATCGTTAAAGATCGACTATATTTTTTTTTCTTTCTAAGCGAACCAAAGATGGAGCTTAGCAACTTTCGTAAACTTGTACAAAGCCAAAGAGGCGCGAACACGAGAAAATACTTTGAAATCCGTGACGTCGCACTGACGTGCCGACGCTGGAGCTTTGGCGCGAGATTAGAACAAAAATATAATAATAATAAAAAAATAAAACTTCGGTCTTCTTTCTCTGCTCTAATAATCCACCTATTACAAAGAAATTGACGTAAATAGTGTTTTGAAATCAACGATTGGACGATCTCGTCTGATCGGGAAGCAGATTCATATTAGAAACACAGTTAGCAGAACGCCGACCAGCATTTCGGTTTCTAGGCGGAAGCCTCGAGTGAAAAAAAGGCTTCCGTGCGGAAGCCGAAACGTCTAACCCCTTCGACAACGCCGCCTTGCTTGGCGTTCTGCCAACAGTCTTTCTAATACGAATAGACTTCTGAAAGGACACTTTATCAGTTCAGTAACATTCGACGCTGCGAAAGACGCGAGACCAAACAAAAGAGGCACACAGATAGGACCCCGAATGCGTCTTTTCAAGTTGCCCCCGCTCCCCCTTCTTTTCTAGTTCATCGGTTCCGAGCAAATCGCGTACGCAGCACCGACGTGACACAGCGTAGCTTGCCAAGCGCGGCCTGCTTTCCTTTCACTTCATCACGTTCTCGCACGCTCTCTCTCTCTCTCGCTCAACGTGCGCTCAATGGACGCAGCGAGCGTCGTAGTCATCGTCACCAGCAAGCTGCTGTACACATAGAGTTTCATACAATGATTTTTGTAGGACATTATATGGCTGTACAGGAGCGCGACGAAAGGCGCCATTTGTAACCACACCTAAGGCCCTTCGGTCGCCCGGCTGCCTTTCTCGCCGACGGGCAATGGAGCGGGCGAGCGATAAGCGCTTTTCAAAGGATAAGCGGGATCGCGACGACCGCAGGTGCAACGGGAGCGTGCGCTCGGTGAATAGACCGGGGCGCATTAGCGGCAATAAAGAAGGCAACGCGGGGCCGACGTAGGCGGGCTGCGGACAGCGAAAGGGTGGTGATCAAAATGAGTGTAGGAGGGGGGGGGGGGGGGGCTTCTATGTCTTTCTTTTTTCTTTCATTCGAGTAAAGAAGAAAGAGAAACAAGAATGGCGATGCCAAGAGTACGTACACTGGTGCTTTTGTCGTAACGGAATTGTTGGCGGTTGATGGGATGTGTGCCCGACAAATCGTACGATTGCGCTACTAATACCGTTCTATGGAGAGAAAGAAAAAAACAGTGTCACGGTCGATGCTGTGTTTCCCCGCGACTTGAATCAGAGAATGCTAATTTTGACCCACTTTACTATGCGTAGTTATGCGGAAAACTAAATCGGAAGTGGAGAACTGATTCTCGAGCACTTGGGAACAACAAAGAAAAGAAAGTAAACGTTTTAAAGAATATCGCGCAAAAAAAAAAAAAAAAGATGTCGTCGCCTTTTTCATACAGATAGCACGGTGCGCAATAACGAAGTCCACATCAATGGGCCTAATGTTCCCGAAGCGCCAGTTGCTCGATTTTGCTTTACGGAAGCCACATAGCTTTCTTGCCTCAGTTTATGAGCCAGGTTTTTATTATTTATGATTATGATACGGGATCTAATAGCCGTTGCAAATTTCGATTCAGTTTAACAACCCAACAAAAAAAGAGACCCACCGCGATGGTTTCTGCGGCAGTCGCTTTCTCCTGCGGAGCGCGAGGTCCCAGGTTCGAATGCCGGCCCTGCAGGCCCCATATCGTTAGGCGCGAAATGCAAAAAAAGAAAAAACGCCGTTAACTTACATTTAGGTGCACGGTAAAGAATTCCAGATGGCAAAAAAGAAAGAAAACATTCGGCGCGCCTCGCAAACAACTTTGCAGTTCCAACATTAGTAATAACTCGCTCACTCACTCACTCACTCACTCACTCACTCACTCACTCACTCACTCACTCACTCACTCACTCACTCACTCACTCACTCACTCACTCACTCACTCACTCACTCACTCACTCACTCACTCACTCACTCACTCACTCACTCACTCACTCACTCACTCGCAACGGCGTGCCTCGTAAACAACTTTGCAGTTCCAACACTAGTAACAACACACACACACACACACTCAGAGAGAGAGAGAGAGAGAGGAGAGCGAGAGGGAGGGAGGGAGAGACCACGCCCTTCGGATGTCAAGGAGAGACGTAGCGTGCACGCGACACTTTCTCGTGGTCGCCTTATGTGCTGTTTGAGTACGCCTCGAAGGTGGCGCGCCCACAACGCATGGTATCAGCCCCATCGGCGACCACGCGACCGAAGCAGTCGGTGCGACAGTGATTAAACTGCCGTCTATAAGCTCAGCGCGTGTGCAAGGCGTCGTCGAGCCAGCACGACTTGTGCTCTAGCGACGGTATAAAGGCGTGGACATGCGAGGCGACATTTAGATCGCAGAGAGGGCCGAGAATAATGCACGGAAATAGCGGGAGACCGCGGTAAGTCGGTCGGTGCGGCGACGTCCTTTGACAGAGAGAGCCTCCGATTGGGTTCTCCAAGGCCATCGGGCTAGTCGCGCGAATGAAATGCCCGCTTCCGATTGAATCCTTGCGTGTGTGTGCACAGCAGCGCGAAGACAGAAAGAAAAGTTAACTTGCGGTGTCGCCAGCACTAAGCGACACGCCAAGTGTGTATATATATATATATATATATATATATATATATATATATATATATATATATATATATATATATATACACACACACTTGGCGGGTCGCTTAGAGCTGGCGATATATATATATATATATGTATATATATATATATCACCTCGCCAAGAAGGAGTCGGCACTGAGTGTTCCACTGACCTTGGGCTTTTTTACTCTTCCCTTTATCCGTGCCTTGAGATACACAGAAATTGTTCCGATTAGCGTCATAATATTAGTTTGGAATCCCTTTTCAGCAAGCCTGCGAACTTGAAACATATTTACAAAACGTACAGTCGCGAGCAAAAGTTTGAAGACCATAGATGCCGCGATATCTTTTTTTTGACACGCCACTCGAAATCAAATGCTACAGTGCGCATGTGCACATGTTTGACGAATGCAAAGCATTTAGGCACAGCCAGGCTGCATGACTTCTATATATTTAAAAAAAAAGACTTTAATTGTCGCTGATATGCCACGATCTTTTGACTCCTACTCGTAACTGTACGTCCGACACGCAACTTTTGCGCGACGTGTTTTCGATCTTGGAACAAAACCCCCTAAATGGTTGTAGTTGAAGCGCCCTCACATGCACCCAGCCCCGTTATTTCGGTCAATAATCGAAACGGAAGTTAGCGGCGCAGCATTTCTCTCTGGATCTGCGCACTAACTTCGAGTGCTGATACAATGCGACAGCGTTGAATGTAACTCCAGACAACACTTCACTTTTCACGCTTTGTATTGCTTTTGCTAAAGCAACTTCGAATAATAGTTTGCGTCGTTCTTTGCCAAGTGTCGATAGCTACGAAGACAAGGACGAGCGGAAGCGACAATTCATTGTTGAGGCCCACGCACGACGCCACAGCCACCAGCAAAGCTATTCAACGTCAAGCTCTGTCCAAACCCTCTTCCAATACAAATATGGCTCGTTGAGAGCACAGACTTAAAGTGCTTGCAGGGTGCTTGGACTGGGATAGCTTTCAGCACGAAAGAGCGACAGCACCACCGACATACATTCACTTACAACCTACAAGCAACTTACAAGCCTATACATTCCAGTTAACCAGACAGAAAAAAAAATAGCTTCTGCAGTGCTTGCGCCCTTTACCCAGAGGGCGGCAGTAAAGCACAAGCAGCGCTAACTTTCTCCAGACGCAGCAACCAGTGAAGATTTCGACAGAAAGCAACTTCGTCGCGGCATCAAGTTTCCGGGAACCAATCGATGTAACGTTTGAAATACCTACACCACACGGGAACTTTCCGCCTTTCTTTAGCTACAACGTAATTCCATCACATTTCTAAACCGCCTCGCCCAGGAAGGTCGAGTAGAACCTGAGAAGCACGCTCTTCCGCTCACAGGCTTCTGCTATACCCGCGGGTAAACATTTAGTACTCTCAGTATACTTCCGCTCGAGCCAAGAACTCGTCCTGGAGCAGTTCGAAAGTGTTCGCGCCGCTTGCGGCACGGTGAGTGCACGTCGCAGTAATCGACATCTGTATTGATTGCTCCACATTCGAGACGCGAAACTTCTCGAACATCGATGTTTTGCGCCTTGCCAGCCGCTCGATTAAAAAAAAGAAAAGAAAAACTACTGCACGCCTCGGGCGTTGTTCTTCTGCGCTACGCCTTTGCCTTGTGTGCAGCGTGCTTTGCGGAAAACAAACCTGACAGCTCAGCTTCAGGTAAGCGAACGAACTTGGACGCGAACTCCCCGTACACAAGAACGGCTGCGGAAAGAAACCACACAATGAAATATACGTGAAATGTACTGCAAGCGACGACTAGGCCCAAATCAACAACAACGAAGACGTTGACGACGACGAAACGTTTATATGCAGGATTGTTATTGTTCACGAACGGTGAATCAACTTCCTTGAGGAGACGGCCACAGGTGAGAGAGTAACAGCACAGTGTTTAATACCTTTTAGTTGCGAATAACCTGTGGTGCGTATGTTCATGCGCAGCTAAGCGGCTCAAAGTTATTTGGTAATGAGGATACTACAAGCACGATGTTCCTGTTAATTTAATTGGCTTTTATTTGGAAGCTTATAATTGCCTTCGGAATGTGCTTCTATCTGAAATAACCACTCACCATGAACGTAATAGTGTGTAAGTAACTTTCTGCGCGGAAGCTTTCGACGGGCAAGTGAATGTCGGTTTAGTCACACACTGCCGACTCTTCATTAGGAGTCACTCCGCTGTCAGTCAGCTGTCATTGTTTCGTCACTCATTTGACTTTTCACTGTCGTTGCTTCCGACAGCGAAGCGCCTGTACTTGGGTCGCTGAAGTAATTTTCGCGACGCACTGTCAATCAAACTTCTGTTGGCTTGCTAGTGACTTGTTTTCAAGTGGCTATTGAGTGCCTGTCAACGCTGTCCGTGTAAATTCAGCTTATCTGCTTTCGAATCTCGCGACTGTTAAGGCTGCTGGGCCCAACGTTTAACTGCGCTCGTATAGCTGAATATATAACATGAGAAACTGTAATAATTTTCGGTTCGACTCGTCCATCGAATATCAGTTGATCTTCGAGCATGCTTCAACTAAGGGTCCGTTGACTGCCATTGAATGGTACGCCTGCGTGAATTCGAATAATTCCTATTTGAGAGGCCCTCGGCCATCGACCAACTGTCCCCTACAATAGGCGAATCGTCGCCGCTGAAGCGTCGTGGTGCACCAACTCATCGACCGGTGGAAGAGAGGCGGCGGTTCTCTGCACGGGTCCCTCAATCGCGGAAATGTTGCACCGAACTACGAAGACGACGCGCGTAGTCGAGCCACTCTAACGCTTCCCGTGAAATTTGCAGTGAGTCGAACGCGGCGTTGCTTGAGGGCTTCAGACCTCGACGACAGCGGTATTCGAGATCTCCGCAAACAGGCACGTGTGCCGTGTACAACCGGCTCGCTTCCAAGTCTTCCCAGCAGCCACAGACACCGCGGCGCGAAGACGTAAGCGAAGTGTTCCGGACCGAGTACAAACAGGCCGCTCATCTAGTCACTGGGGTGGTACAAGCCGTCGCCTCGCTTCCACTATTAGTGCTCAGATTCTCCGAACTCGTGGTTAACCGGAAGACAGGTTCTAATGACTTATCTGCCCAAAGCGGCAGGCAGTTCCCAAATGAAGCTCGTCTGTGTCTAACGCAGCGAACGGGAGAGACATGGGAATCGCTTCCGCAGACGTATTGGAGGTCAGACTTAGACGCGACTTAAGTACACAAGGACCGCGGAACGAGCGATAAAGCGCAATATTATAAGCGTGGTAGCATGAAGCACAGAATGAATTCCGGTTGCTGATATTTAACTTGTGATCAAGAGAAGTCAGCTGACTTTAGGCAGGCCACGTAATGAGCACAACAGATAACCGGTGATTTATTAGGGAAACAGAACGGGTGCCAGGAAAGATCAAAGTCCGGAACAATGAAATTATGATATGTATATCATAAATTATATATCGTCAACTGACGTTGAACAGAGAGAGAAGTGGGCACGGGTGTCAGAGGTTATCGCCAAGCAGTGGCAATAGAAACAAATTGTTTGCTGTAAGAGACAGGTGCTCTAAGGGGTGCAACATATATGCGCAACTAGTATGCTCGTACATGCATGCAATATGGGGATATTACGCTTTCGCTTTTGATAAAGTTGCGCCTCATTTTCAAATCCTTCCTTCGTTAAGCCTAACAGACAGCTATAAGAAGCCGAACATATATACAATGTGCAAATTGTACCTACGTTTAAGGTGCATGTAATGTCGCATGCATGTACGCATTACGGATATTACTCTCGATCTAGTTGCGTCTCACCAAATCATCAAATTTGCGTCGTTCTAATGGGGGCATGCGTACACGATCTCGTGAGAAAATTTGGGTTCTCACAACTCTGGCCGTGCAAACAGAGCCCTCTCTGCCGGTCGTCTCAACGTTATTCGTCTGTCTTGTTTGTTTTTTTTACCTTTGCCAGTTAACGCTTTCTGAGAGCTCCTTCTGTCTCAAACGCACTCGTTCGTGGACATTTATGCACGCACAGCGCAAGAACAGGGTGTCTATAAAGCGCCGAAGTCCAGCACGCCCGCAACCCGCTGCCGTTAGCAATAAACAAACGGAAAGGGTTATTGAGAACGCCACACATTCGGCGATTCGGCGTGCAGCCCAGCACGGCCGAGTGTTTGGGAACGACTGAGGCCAGCGTTGCGTGATGAGGGTCCTCAACGGCCGGAAAACAACAGCGCGGCTAAAGAAGACTGCCCCGAGAAGAAGAACGAGAGCGGCGCTGCAGTGCCAACCCTGAGCCGGCCGGTGGGTTGGTGCCCGCGGCGATCCCGGAGCGCAAATCGAGTTAGCGCGCGGCCGAGAACTCGAGACCATAAGCGGACAAAGTTCCGAAGAACTGCTTGCGTGAGTCCGGGCGGGTTGTTTGCGTCGGCCCGCATGTAGTATACGCTGCTGGAAGCGGGTGTGTGTAGCTGACGACATTTACGGCCCCGCTAAGGGTTGATAGTGTTTGCCCGCCTCGGGGTTGGTTTCGTTATCGCATTCCCTAGTCTTATTGCTTGCGATCCTGGTGCGAAAACGTCGTTATAACGACTGAGGCTACATGGTTTGCCGGGGGAGGACGATGAAGGCGACCCGTTGCGTCATCGCGTCGAGGAGCACGCGAAATGGCGCTCCCGAGCCGCTTTGCCAGGAGAGAGTTGAATACACGCGGTCTGAGCCGTTGCCGTACTGCCCTCGTATTCGCTGGAGTTCGAGAGTGTACAGCGTGTTTGTTATAGGCTTTGTACATACGCTGAGCTGTAAGTTATATTGTTCGCTATGACGCCTTGTGAACGATAGGCTAACAAATAGTTTTTGCATTACGGTTTGAGGGTATTAGGAATAAATATATAAATAAATGAACAAACAAACAAACAAATAAATTGTCAAGATTACTAAAGCCGACTCGTCTCACTCACTCACTCACTCACTCACTCACTCACTCACTCACTCACTCACTCACTCACTCACTCACTCACTCACTCACTCACTCACTCACTCACTCACTCACTCACTCACTCACTCACTCACTCACCCACTCACTCACTCACTCGCTCGCTCGCTGGCTCGCCTGGTGGTGCTGACCGCGTCAAACGTCGATTATACTCCATATGCTTACAATCCTGTTTCTCGTCTTTCTTTATTAGCAACGTTGTCATAACCTACATCACTCGCTCCCACGCAGCGCTTAGAAATTGACGCTTGGGCTGAACCAAATATATTCCAATTGAGAGCAAGATCAAATAAACGCACTAACTAGCTTCTCATACACAGTTTACAAAAGAAAGACAGATATGAAAAAATAAATCAGCAACTGTACTCTAAGTAGCAACAGGACTGTAACTACGGTAATGCGTTGATCTTGGGATAGAATACCGGGCCAGCACAATTTATTTTTCATCTGTGAGGCTTTCTTTCCAATTTGTTTTTCTGTAGCTTCGTGCTACAGCAGGGTGGATGAATGTTATTTCCTTTCAAGCACAGTCTGTTAAATGCCACTATAGGAAATGTCACATTTTGCCACATATATTTACATAGCGGAACGATATGTTCGTTGACTTTTGGTCCATTTCCGCTTACATCTCTCATAAGGAGGGAGTAATTTAATGTCGACAGCTCGCGACCCGCTCTCTAACGTCGTCTAACAATGAGACAAAGTAACGACAACGGAGTCCCGACATTTACGCAGAGCACAGCCTCAACGACAGTCGATGCAGGGAAACGGTTCGTGTGGATGACCCTATTCTATCTAGGAAGAACCTTATGAATAACGGAAGGTGAAAAAAAAAACAGAAATGAAAAATGCTCAGCATACACGGCACCCCTGCGGCAGTGCAATTGGATATCGGGTTAAGACCATTCCTCGGAAACTTCGGAGACCCAAACTAAACTCGCCAAACGATTCGAGAAACTACGGAATGGAAGCTACGTTTCGAGGTTGGCCTCGGGGTTGGGATCGTGTTAGGTTAGGGAGAACCTCCGATGGTAAAATAAACGAAGCAAGGCGAACGCTGTTCCTGATCTTGCTTACGAAGTTCTTTATGAGCTTCTAGTTCTCACGCGAAGTGATATCGTTCATTTAGGAGTCCGAGGTGCACACTCAGAGCTGATCGAAAATTCCGGCTCTCTCACTTTCCCTAGCCTTTCCTTGTCGAGGCCCACCGCGGTGGTGTAGTGGCTGTGGCTTTGTACTAGTAAGCCCGAGGGCGCGGGATCGAACCCCGGTCGCGGCGGCCGCATTTCGATGGGAATGAAATGCAAGAACGTCCGTGTACCGTGCATTGGGTGTACGTTAAAGATCGCCAAGTGGTCAGAATTAGTCTGCAGTCCCTCCATGCATCATAATCAAATTGTGGTTTTTCGCAAGCCCCAGAATTTTCTTTTTTCCTTGTCGAGGAGGGAGCGTAAGTACATGTGACACGGGGCCATCTGGGCAACCACAGCGCGAAAGAAGCCGCAGCTTCGCCCGAAAGGCGAAGCGTCGATTGCCCCCGCCGTGATTGCCTAGCGGCTATGGTGTTGGGCTGCTCAGCACGAGGCCGCGGGATCGAATCCCAGCCGCATCTTGATGGGGACGAAATGCGGAAACACACGTGCACTTAGATTTAGGTGCACGTTAAAGAACCCCAGGTGGTCCGAATTTCCGGAGTCCCCCACTACGGCGTGCCTCATAATCAGATCGTGTCTTTGGCATGTAGAAGCCCATCTTTATTTAATTTTTTTAAAGCATCGATTGCAATAGGAAATTAGTATAGACAGCAATGCGAAATAAGGATGGTAATTTTAGCGGCCGTATGTGGTTGTGAACGTTTGCTTACGAACTAAATTAACGAGCATGGCATCACGCGCGTGCAAGCATGCATGAACACATCTCGCTCGATAAACGCATCACACTCGCTGTCAAAACGCTGGGATGAGGAAGCGCGGCAGCAGCAGCGAGCGAATTTACCTTCGTGCTGCCTCTCGTTTGAACACAAACTTGTTGAATGTGCACCTGAACAAGTCCCGCAAACCAACCGAGGAATTAAAAAGAATACTAAATAAATAAAAGACCTAACCAATATAGAAGCTACATTGCGATAGGAGTGTGCTGTGGGCCTTGCTCCAGGGAAATGCCGATTAAATTAAAAGGAGGAACGTTCATCGTCATTTTTCAGACCTCAAGTGCGGTGTCACCCACTTAGAGGGGCATCAAGATTGCACCGAAAGTACCGCAGATTTTGACGAAGCCTGCACAGCCATCCGCTTCTCTAAATCCAACCTAACCCAATGAATGTTAAAGAAGTAATATAAATTCAATGAATTAAAAAAAATTGGGCGTGATCGTGCCAAAGCCACGATCTGATTAGGAGGCACATCGGAATGGAGTGCTCCGGATTATATTTTGACAACTTGGAGCTCTCTAACGTGCACCCAATGCGTGTTTGCATTTCACCCCCCACTGTAATGCGGCCGCCACGGCCGGGATCGCACCAGCGACTTTGACCTCAGCAGCGCAACGCTACAGCGACTGCACTACCGCAGCGGGTACACACGAATGTTGTGTGACAGCTCGAAGGTTAAAGTCACACCGAAGAGAAACCCTTGATCAGTGTAGATCGATGAAGCATTCCATCAAAACTCGGTTTTCGTCAACTTCGAAGCAATGTGTTAATTACTAGAAAAGAAAGTGAAGTTCGGGGCAATAGGTACGCTTTCCAGAATTCATCCGCAAGGGAGCCTTGGCCTCGGACCCAAGTTCGCCACCAAACCCAGGGGGCGAGCCCCCGGAGCTGCTTTGCATTGCAGGGCGGGCCTCCCGAACTGAACGAGAAAGTGATGGTAAGTCGGTGTAGTAGGTGAATGTGTAGATGTACGCTTTCCTAGAAACGAGGGCTGAATCATTCGGCTGTAAGACGAGTACAGCAGTTAATTATTGCGGGAAAATTCAGTATGCGCCTTGCCGGCGGGGTAAGTGGGTGGCATTGTCGTTCTCACAGAGGATGCGTTCAAATCCAATGCTAATGAAGCGGTGAAGTCTGCAGTGTCGTTCACAAGCCTCGGCATCAGTACTTAAGTGTAATGTCATGGATTTCAAGATCTTCTTTATTTTTAGTTTATGGGCTGTTGTAGATTGGCAAAGGCTCCAAGAACTGGATAACTATAGTCAACGGCTCTATTATAATACAATGCGCTGCTGGTTTTCACCAATAAAAAAGGTTAACGAGGCTTGAGCAGGCGCCGTCAATAGCCATGACGTCACAGCGAACTGGTGCGAGAACTTCAAGACGGCGTCACCACCCTTATTTACGGCTTCTTTTATGGCTTATCAAAGCCTCCTGTCATAATAGGCCAACAGCAACTTTTCTAGTCCTATGAGGAGGGCAGTTTTAGTACAGTACTTTTTAGTACTGTGTTTACTGATATAGCTCACGGTATAGTTCTCTTTCGGACCCCTTCAAAGCGCCCGTCTTTGGTTTTATTTGCCGAATGCAGAGAGTGAAGCCGAGGACAACGACCTGACCTGATGACGCAGTAACGGAAAGGATGCACAGATGTGCAGACACAGTAAACCCACCTTAGAGCTCTTAACCAATGTCGCAGTACAAGGAAACTTTTTGAGTGAATAACTATCGTCTAGCAAGGAATATTGAACAAGGAAGCGCAGCGACATTCCTTGTTTGGCAACAGGTGATCCATGGTTCAATGTGAATTTGTAGTCTCAAAGATACATTTTGTGTGTGTTTGTGTGTTTTTTTTCTGCGAGTTGGTGCTATCTATGTGCAATGACGTGCGTCCGAAGAGCCCAGAGTCGGCACCGAAGCTGTTGCAGATGGTCGCAAAGCACGGTATCATACGTCGAACAAAACGTTTCACTTGGTACAATTATGCGATCTCAGCCAGCGCAAGAAGAAAAACAAATTCACTCCTATGTTACCACGCCTGAGGTACTACATTAGGAAGTCCAGTATAAAGAACGTTGTTTTCACAAACAGCTAAACAAAGAGACAAAGGCATGCAAATAATTCTAGGGGAAATGTTACCCGCTATTAATCATCCTTGAGGCAACGTCCCGAAGACAGTGTAGGACTATGTTTGCTCGAGAATAAAAATTCCATCTGCCGTTCCATTCGCGATTCCATTCCAGAATGCACTGCTTATTTGCCACACAGACAAGCCCCAAGTCTGCTCCGAAAACTGACTGCAGCATTTCCTCAAGAAGCTTACACGTTCTCACAAACCCGTTGCATTTGCACGACGATAAAAGAAACGAATGACTTGGCATGGCTGTCTGAGTGACTGCAAAGAGAAGCAAATGAAACCAAGTGAGACTAAACTTTCCTCTTTGGACGGATGTGCGGCGCTGCTGATTGGAAATTGAGTCACCGCTCTCTCTCTCTCTCACTTGACGTACCATGGGCTGCCCGAAGAGTCCGAGCTGAACCGGGATAGAGAAGTTGTGTCAAACCAGCCTGGCGGTCAGACCGCATTAGGAAACTCGGACGTTGCGATACTTCTTTAAGGAACAACAACGGAACAAGAAGGTAGGAGCGTTAATAGCGAGCTTGGCGGGGGCTGGCGGTGTGAGGAGGAGAGGAACCGATGTGACCTCTCCTTGCCTCCTAGCCGCGTGATCCGGCACTGCCACCAAGAAACCAAAGCTGGCATTGCAACTGCCAGCACCTTTTATTTCTTTATCAGCCTATACCGCCTCACTTTCAGCACTCCTAAACCCCGAATCACACAAGCTTTTGTTCATTCCCAATATACCCTGCAACACAATAACTGAGACGAATGGCTCAAGCAGAAAGTTTGAGATGGGCGGCGGCATCAGCGGCAAGTTTGCCCGGATAGTGCGTTTCCTTTCTTTACTTTTCTTTTGCTGTTGGTCCAGAAGAGGAGGGACTCAAAATCAAATTACGGGGTACGTACGCCACTCGAAGCTTCGTGGGAAGATGACGACATAGAGAGTCAGAGATGCGCGAGCCTCTGCACACTGCCATGCCAACTAAAACAAGTTGGCCGAAGAAAAAATAGAGTGCCCCGGGGTCAGCGCACACACACACACACACACACACACACACACACACACACACACACACACACACACACACACACACACACACACACACACACACACACACACACACACACACACACACACACACACACACACACGAACAAGAAATAAAGAAGGAGAAGAAGAAAACAGAAAGAAAATCCAGAGGCATTCGCGCTAAGTTTGGAAATTGGTTTATCTCTCGGGGACCACGCGGCCACATTCGCAACACTCGGCGTGCCCGGCTCGCGCGCGCCGCCTAGCGTCGGTTTCGAAATGCTACACCACTTCGCTTTCGCGGTCTGCGCTGTCGGATGAGCTTCGTTAAACGAATTGGGAAAAGAAATGGACAGTTGGCTCGACTTGAAAAGGAGGAGGCTGACGTCGGCAGCGCACCGAGAGCGAAGTATATACGGGAGGGAATGACGGTAGGCGAGCTGTGTGCCTACTTACGGTTGGTCTCGCGAATTGTGATACATATTTCCATTCCGTACGGTGCGCAGCGACGAAAAAATGGAGCGAGAGGAAATTATATAAAGGCAGAGGAGTCGGACTGAGCGACAGCTTGCGCTGGCCTTCTAATCTATACTGGGGTAAGGGGACGGAGAAGCAAAGCGATAAGTGAGGATGATCAAAAGGAGAAGACTTGTACATACAGGTCCGCCAGGAAGAAGAAAGAAATCAGTCAGAAAAGGAATAAGGAAAATGTTCTTTACGATTGCTAAGGGCACGACTTAGAACGGGGGAAAGACTGAAGAAGCTCCGGACTTATCGCGTGTTTTTTGTTTACCCTGTTCCTGCGGGCGCTATTTCAAGTTCGTCTTCCACATTGCAGACTAACGGTATCTCGAAACTTCGCTTGGCGTTTTGCTCACGGAAACTTCAGGAAGATGGAAACTAGAGCCATCATGAAAACGAACGAAACCTTAAAGGGGCACTAAAGGCAAATATCAAGTCAAGCTAAAGTGATAGATTAGTACTCAAGAACGTCTAAGGTGCCGCTATTATCGTGAACAGAGCTTTAGTAATCGAGAAATCGAGGTAACTGCACGACACGATTAGAGACTGCCCCACGAAATTCAAGAACTAGCCCGATGACGAAAGTACTCCTCATTATAATTCCGTCACTAGCACGCAACCACTCGTAATAAAAAGAATGAACATCGTATTGCATTATAAAACGAAAGAAAATGCAACTTCTCCAGTTCTATTTGATTTTGAAAACAACAACAACAACAACAACAACAAATTGACGTTACCCTTGACAACGACGCGGACAGTCGGAAGATTTCGTTTTCTTCACTCCGTGCCGCCCGCTCTTTCGCGTCTCTTACCCGCCGTGGTTGCTCAGTGGCTATGGTGTTGGGCTGCCGAGCACGAGGTCGCGGGATCGAATCACGGCCACGGCGGCCGCATTTCGATGGGGGCGAAATGCGAAAACACCCGTGTGCTTAGATTTAGGTGCACGTTAAAGAACCCCAGGTGGTCAAAATTTCCGGAGTCCTCCACTACGGCGTGCCTCATAATCAGAAAGTGGTTTTGGCACGTAAAACCCCAAATATTATTATTATTTCGCGTCTCAGTAGTTTCGTTATCGCGCAGTGCATGCTGCGCTGGTTTTCCTGGCTCGCGAAACTCTCTCGAACTGCAAGTAACACAGAATGCCACGTCCACGCGATGTCGCGGAATGCCCGAGCGGCTCACACCGCCTGATGAAAGGTAGAAGCAGCGGTGGATACAACGTCTGTCTCGGCTCGGTTACTTCGTGGCCGCGCGTTTGCATTTCGAGCAGGAAACCGTAGCGCCGCCTGCCGTTTTACTCACCCACGGAAGCAGAGGGCGCTGTTGGCTGATGGCGTATAAAATGGCGTGTGCAACGTCACCACTCCCCCGCTCGGGGGCGGGCGATTTGAATTGCACTAAAGGCATGCGGACCTTTCAGAAACAATTTTCTCGTAGCCAAGCCTTCTCTTGACGCGAAATAGGCGCCGCGAGGTTTCTGGAATGGTACTTTAACAGTCCATGTCGACTTAGTATTTGCCTATCATCATCATCAGCATCATCATCATCAGCCTGGTTCCGCCCACTGCAGGGCAAAGGCCTCTTCCATACTTCTCCAACTACCCCGGTCATGTACTAATTGTGGCCATGTTGTCCCTGCAAATTTCTTAATCTCATCCGCCCACCTAACTTACTGCCGTCACCTGCTACGCTTCCCTTCCCTTGGAATCCAGTCCGTAACCTTAATGACCATCGGTTATCTTCCATCCTCATTACATGTCATTAAATTACATTACATGTCATTACATGTATTTGCCTTTAGTGTCCCGTTAAGTTTCTTTTATGATAAGTTGCAAAAAAAAATCCGAAGAAAGCTTCAAGGCTCCCTGAGACTTCTATTTGCTGCGACAGATTCAAGCTCTCACAGCGGACAAAGCCATCGTCTCGAAAACTTTTCTTTTTCTTTGTGATGCACACAGAGTCAGCCTCGTCCGCTCCAGCCCCGCCTTGTCGTGGCCTCCGAAACGCGTGCACAGACGCCGGGACTCTCGAAGTCAAGCATGACGCGCAAGATCCCCACAACAATGTCAAGCGCTCTCCATCCACCACTCTGAGAGTCCGTGATTCGGAGCGCAAAACCTTGCACAAGTTACCCGTCGCAAACGATAGCCATGGCGCACTGGTTAGGAAGTGCACATGTCAGCAGGGACATATCCCTGCGGCGCTGGTTAGCAAAGTCATATGGCGAAAGTGAAGTTGACGATAAGGAGGTCGTCACAAAAAAGCTCCCATCATCGTTGGCGTAACGGTAAAGGTCGGACGGAAGAAACAAACCCAGTTTCAGTCATTTATTATTTGTTAGCAATCAAGCCTCGACATAACGAACATTCCGTTCGTTATGTCGTAAGTAAATATAATATGTTTCCCTTCAGTATCAGCATGCAACGAATGCATTCTCATAATGAATACCGGATATAGCAAAGTCATTTTCGGGTTGAATGCAGCTTCGTTATAAACAAGGTTCTACTGTTATTCGGTATTAAAACGTACATACTAGGAGCGTGGGAATATTCGAAACCTTTGAATCGAATGGGGTCCTATTAGGTTCGGTATTCGAATCAAATTGTCTCTGTTGTTAAGCGCGAATAGATTTAGAATGCTTCAAAACGTCAACAGCTTGTAATCGCATAAAATTGGGACAAAAGTACAATAAGTTTCATCCATGCTGGCGTAGTATAGACATAGAACGCGAGAACACACAGGGTAGAGCAGCCCATACGTCACTCAAGGAGCCAGACTTCGCCTATTTATACAGCGATCGCTCGCACTCTTTGTATGCTAACAATTGTTCTTAGTGTTAAATTTATGCTTTTAATAAACTATGCTTCATAATGTTCGCAGTAATGAAAAAACCTGCTATCGTTATGGACACTAGGACGTGAACAGCGTTTTATATCGATTGCGAAAGCGCCTGTTCATTCGAAAATTATTCAATATTTCATTCGGTTCACTTATATAGCGCTATCCAATTTGTATAATATACAGACCCCCCCCCGCAAGGGTTCCTACTCGCCACATACATAACACATACAATTAACACCAAGAAAACGAGGGAATGAAGAAAGCTGGCAACTGCCACCAAAAGCATGGCGCCTGCCTACTTTTTGTGAAGGGCAGGGCACATAGAACTTAAATAAATAAATAAATAAATAAATAAATAAATAAATAAATAAGGATAGAAAGAAAGATGAAAGATCAATTGATTTATGTGGTGAACGCAACTTTTACGCAATATGTCTCATTCTGTTCTGTACTTGCAGTGTATTACATCTGTTGTGTGTTTTGACTGTTCAAAATATCTGACTTTATATATGCGTACGTGTATTTAACTCATGCGCAAAACTTTGCGATTCATGTACTGTTGGAGTGTACATTTTAACGCGATAGCGTTAAGGAGCTCGTGTCGCAGAAAAGCCGGTGTCGTCGGCGTCGGTGTCCGCGGCGTTGGCCGTGAGCAATAAATCACGGCAGGCACTTCATAAATAAAAAGCAACTTCCAAGATGGGCTGGGTGGCAATCGAACCAGGGTCTCCGGAGTGTGAGACGGAGACGTTACCACTGAGCCACGAGTTCGATGCTTCAAAGCTGTACAAAAGCGCCTCTAGTGAACGCGGTGTTGCCTTAGAAACGAGCTGTTTCTAAGGCTCAGGCGTGCGTCGCTTGCTCAGGCGCACATTTCGTTGTCGCGCCGAACGCTGCGTTGCTCGACGCTCACCGCGTCCGATGCGGGGCGCGTAGTCGCTGCGCCGTAGCCCATTGTCTTACACCCCTTGGCGGGTCGACGGGAACGCTGTCGCGTTCCACTCTTGAAGGCGAAGCTTAAGCGTCCTCCAATTTTTATTCATCCAGTGTTCTACTGAGTTTCATATTTTGTGTCACTATTCTCCCTTTTTACGCAAATTTGCTTCCTTTGCCAAGTGACAAGGAGTAGCCGGTGCCACCATAAAGGCGCCAACATCTCCTAATATTCATTCCAATAAAAGAGAGAGAGAGAGAGAGAATGAAGAGGAAAGGCAGGGAGGTTAACCAGATATGAGTCTCCGGTTTGCTACCCTACACTGGGGATGGGGGATAGGGGTTAGAAAGATGACAGAGAGGAAAACGCAAAAAAAAAAAACGCACGCGCACACATGGAGACACACGCACAAAAGGCGTTCCAGTTAAAGTCGTTCACACAGGCCGGTAGATCGCAAGAAGCGCAAAAGCGCTTGCACGGCCTTCTTCTGTGACGGTAGGTCCTTTCGATGTTGCAGAATTCTTTTTTCGGATAGCGGTTGGTCGTCCAGTTGGTCAAGTTCGTGGCTAAGGCATGCCCTCTGTGGACTGTACTGCGGGCAGGCGCACAAAATATGGCCAATTGATTCTTCATGGCCGCAGTGGTCACAGGTTGGGGTGTCGGTCATCCCTATGCGGAAGGCATAGGCTTTAGTAAAGGCAACGCCCAACCAAAGTCGATATAAAAGTGTGGCGTCTCTACGGCGAAGCTGTGATGGCGCTCGAAGACTTAATGTTGGATCAAGTGAGTACAGTCGTGGATTTCTTAAATGTGGCTCATTCCATTGCGACGCGGTGCACTGCCGAGCAAGTAGGCGGAGCTTCCGTGCCGCGTCAGTTCTAGAAAGAGGAATTGGGACGTGGCGCTCCTCAGTATGGGCTGAGCGGGCAGCGTGATCCGCCCGTTCATTGCCGATAATGCCACAGTGACTTGGAAGCCACTGAAAGGTTATTTCGTGGCCTGCATCACTTATATGGTGTAATGTCTCTGTAATATGGAATATTAGTTGTTCGTGCGGTCCGCGTCGTAAAGGTGACAGTAGAGACTGCAGTGCCGCCTTCGAATCGCAGAATATTGTCCATTTGTGTGGCGGTTCATCACCAATGTGATGAAGAGCAGTAAAGAGTGCTGCGAGCTCTGCTGCCGTCGATGTTGTCGCGTGGGTCGTCTTAAACTTGATTGTTGTAGCTTTCGCTGGTATGACGATTGCCGCCGCGGAGCTGCTTGGAAGGACAGATCCATCAGTGTAAATATGTGTAGAGTCACGGTAGTTCTCGTACAAATATAGTAGCGTGAGCTGTCTAAGGGCTGGTGATGACAGATCAGCTTTTTTCGAGATGCCAGGTATTGCGAGGTTGATTTTTGGCTGAGCGAGGCACCATGGAGGGATCGAAGGTCTCGCAGCCGGAGTGAAACAAGCTGGCAATGATTCATCATATGCAGTTATCGTTTGGCTGAAAGATGTGTGTGGCCTGTCCGCTGGTAGAGAGGCTAAATGGTGACGAGGAGTCCTGGCTAGATGCCTTATATGGGTCCTGAGTACTTCAATTTCAATGTGGGTCTTGACAAGGTGGTCTCTAGCGATTGCTATCGTAGCCACTGTTGAAGCACTCTAAGGCAGGCCTAGACAGATCCGGAGCACTTGACCCTGAAGACTTTGTATTGTGCGTAGATTCGTTTTGCCTGTGTTGTTGATTGCTGGCAAGCTGTATCGCAGAAATCCCAGAAAAAGCACCCTGTACAGTTGTAACATGGCACTAGGCGACATTCCCCAGGTCTTGCCAGCGAAAAACTTGAACAGGTGGCAGATGCCTGTCAACCGTTTTTTCACGTAAGATATGTGTGGGCTCCATGACAAGTCCCTGTCTATTATGACACCTAGAAACTTGTACGATCGGACCCGTCGTATTATTTGGCCATTTATCGTTACACTGTAGTTTGCCATGGGTTTGCGCGTAAATGGCACTAGTGCGCATTTCTCGGAGGAAATTTCCAGGCCTCGATTACGGAGGTAGATAGCAGTTTGTGTCGCGGCTTTCTGAATTCTCGCTCGCAGCTGTAGGCGTGTTACTGCAGATGTCCATATGCAGATGTCATCTGCGTACATTGATAGCCTGACTGTGGTTGGCACGTGCTCAAGTAGAGCAATTAGTGTTAGATTAAATAACACGGGGCTAAGAACACCACCCTGGGGGACGCCGCGGTAGCTATAATGTAGGGAAGTATGGCCTTCCTCGGTGCTTACAAAGAAGGATCGCATGGATAGATAGCTCCGTATCCATTGAAACATCCGACCACCCACTCCTACCTCTGCGAGAGCAGAGAGGATGGTTTCATGCGTAACGTTGTCATACGCCCCTTTAACGTCGAGGAATAAGGATGCGCAGAGACGCTTACGGTGTTTCTCATGTTGAATGTAGGTCACCAGGTCGACGACGTTATCGATCGATGATCGACCGCGTCGGAAGCCCGCCATGGCATCTGGGTAGGTGTTGTGGTACTCCAAGTACCACTCCAGGCGTCCTAGGACCATCCTCTCCATTACTTTGCCCACACAGCTCGCCAAAGCGATCGGGCGATATGATGAGAGCTCCAACGGCGACTTGCCAGGCTTCAGCAGTGGAACAAGGCGACTTGTCTTCCAGGTTGTTGGTAGCGTGCCATTTCTCCAAGATTCATTGTACACCTCAAGAAGAACCCCTCTCGCTCGCTCCCCCAGGTGACACAGAGCTCGGTAGGAAATTCCGTCAGGTCCTGGCGCTGATGTGCGGCTACACAAAGCTAATGCTGCCTTAAGTTCGTGGATCGAGAATGGTAGATCCAACCGATGATCACGTGGTGGCGGACAGCTGCTCGAAGGCGATGGAATGTTGGTAGCTGTGAGTTGGCCGGATAATCTGGCGCAGAAATCCTCTGCCACGTCAATCTCCGATCTCTTTTGAGAGAGGACAAGTGCCTTGAATGGGAATCGCTGTACGGGAAGTGTCCGCAGTCCGCGCACCGTTCTCCATAGTTGCGATAAAGGCTTGCGTGGATCTAGCGACTCACAGAAGGCAGCCCAACGTTGCGATTCGAGCTTGTCTAACCGGCGCTGTATCTTCTTTTGCGTGCGCCTGGCGGTCCGTAGATCGTCCATTGTTTTCGTACGTCGGTATCTTCGTTCAGCACGTCGTCGGATTGCTCGAAGTCGTTCTAGTTCCACATCAAAATCATTAAGTTTCGAGGAGCATGTTAGAGTACGCATAGTGTCTTGCACCACGCTCTTGATTGCCTCTTCCAAGTCGAAAGATGGAGTGGCGTCGCAGTGTTCTTCCATAATAGACTGAAATTTAGGCCAGTCCACTCTTTGGATCGTATCCCGTATTTTGGAAGCGGTCAATCCTCTGATCTTGATGTACGTGGGGATATGGTCGCTTCCGTGCGTCTCTATGTCCGCAAACCACCCTGCACGTCTGACTAGGCTTCGTGAGACGAAAGCCAAGTCAAGACAGCTGCTGTACGTGGAGCCACGTAAGAACGTAGGACTTCCATCATTCAGCAGCCAAAGTTCATTACTGGAGGCGAAAGATACCAGAGCTCTGCCTCTTGCGTTGATGATCGGACTTCCCCAAAGTGTATGATGGGCGTTGAAATCTCCAGTGATGACCCAGGGATCGGAAGTTGAGGAAAGAATGTCTCGTAGTCTTTTGCAATCAAATCGACTTGACGGAGATAGGTAGGCGCCTACAAAAGTGAAGGCCAGATTCTTTTTCCTTACGTTTAGGCATATATATTGATTACTGTCATTAGGTGGTACAGGCTGATGAGTGTAGGTGAGGTCACGGCGAATAAACACCAAAACCTTACCGTTTTCATAAACAGCTGACGACATAAATGATTCATATCCAGAAAGCCTGATTTTGTTCGATAAGTTCGGCTCGCAAATGACGATAATGGGAAACATATTGGCGAACACGAAGCGACGGAAATCCGAAAGGCGCGCTCTGAGTCCGCGGGCATTCCACTGAAAAATAGCTGCTTGTCGGACCTCTTCCCTAAAAGACCGTGGCTGTGGGGCCATGATCTACTCAAGGGTGGCAAGCACCGGACTCAGAGCGTCCAGTACTTGAAGCGCACTTCTGGCAGACGGTGTGTGCATGTTGCTTAGCAGCACGCGAATGGCATTCATTAAAGGCCTAATAAGTGCTATCACTTGCTCATCTGTTTTCCGCGACTCCTCGGATACAGCACCTTGCTGTACTGGGGGCGGCTTCTTCTGCGGCTCTTCTGGCGGTCGTGTACGCGGAAGTGGCGGCCATGCCTTTGTGGAGAGAAATCTGGCAGTTTGCTCCCTTCCAACATTGGTGTTCGGAGTGCTGGAAACGTCCGCTGATGATGATGATTGACGAGGGGACGTTTCCTGAAAGCTTGACGTTTTCCGCCGTGAAGACCTTCGTCGGTGACGTCGTCTTCGCCGTACTTTCACAGCGGCCTCTTTGTGGGTAGAGTTGTCTCTCACCATTTGTTTAAGAATGGTGATCTCTTTCTTGATCTGGGGACACTCTTTGGAAGAGGCGCAGTGATCACCTTGACAGTTAGGACACTTGAACGTGGTTGCGCTGCAGTTGTCTTCTGAGTGGGGTTCGGCACATCGAGGGCACACGGCCGAATTTCTGCAAACACCCTTCACATGTCCAATCTTCTGACAATTGAAGCATTGCATTGGTCTTGGAATAAATGGTCGAACCTGGTGGCGAAAGTGGCCGACCTTCACGTAGGGTGGAAGGCAGTCCCCTTTGAAGGTTATCCTCACACAACGTGAGTTGCCGAGGCGACCAACATGCACAATCACGTTGTGTTCGCTTGCTGGTTTTATGAGAATTGGGAGGTCTGCATTAAATATTTCATTGTCAATGTCATAGATGACTCCTGTTATTGTGGCACCATTCGTTGGCACGATGGATCGGACCTTGATGTTTCCCAGCTGCGTTACATGTTGTAGTATGGTCAGTGCACTCGGGTTCATCACATCGATTGCCAGGATGTTTCGCCTAGTATTTATCCTAACATCCTTGATCTCATTTGGCACGGTGTTTTCTAGATACACGGAGAGTGCTTGCCTGTTGAGGACGCGCAGGTTGTCGGTAGCGTTCTGTGGCACAAACAGGATGGAGTGAGGCCATCGCTGAGGAGCTGTTTTCACAGTGTTCGAGCTGGACGCCGAAGATGAGTTGATAATTCTTCGTTTGGCCTTGCGGTACTGGACAAGTCGAAAGCTGTCTTCCGAGGACTCGTCACCTGATGCGCAGTACAGCTCTGTGTCCTCGCTACCACTCGACGTATTTCCTCGCTTCCTCGAACCGATGTCCGCGGGTGAACGGGAACCGGGAGGATCCTCGGGGTGTTGTACATCCATCACCGCGATGGAGGGGGCGGTAGACCCCACAGGTGCAGTAAGAAGTCCAGAAAAACACAGAGACGGGCGAGATGTGTTCCGCAAGAGAAGCACTTCCCCAATAAAAAAAAACTAACCAATAAGGCAGCAGGAACAGATACTGCAGGAGGAACAGGAAAGAAACATCACCGGAGATGGCACCTACTACAAAAGAATACCAAAGAAAAGAAAAATTATAGGTTTCGTCCCTTGCAATCATAGAAAAGGTAGGCTTTCAAATTTAGGCCGAATCTGTTTCTTCTGCGAAAGTAAAGCGGAGCGGAGGGGGGGGGGGGGGGGTGCTATCAGCCTGGTCGCAGTTGAGATGCACAATCATTCAAATATCACGTACTCCTCGAGAGTGGTCCACTGCAGGCCAAAAAGGCGATCACGTTTAACTGCCATCCCAGTAAAACTAGGCACGTAGAAGAAGAACGGCGGACAAAGCGTTTCCGTCAGCTCATTTTGTAAATATAAAGTTAAATTTTCTACAGATGTCTTCCCGACGAGTTTTCCTTTGTCTTTCGCACGCGCGTAATAAAGATTAGCACCTGCCACCTCCCACGAAGGCTGTCAGTTTGTCTTTCGGATCCATCAACGAAATATATATATATATATATATATATATATATATATATATATATATATTAAAAAGGAGTCGGTAAGTTCGTGAACATCACTCGCTTCGATTCGACGCGGTGCGCTTCAATTCGATTCAGGTAGACGCACGCGGCATCGAAAAGCCCGCCTGGGAACGCGACACGCGTTACTAATGTTCGTGCATAAAAGGCGCCGCCCTTTACACGACCGCTCGGGACGTGCCCGATTATAAGTATGCGTAAAGAAATGACGCGTAGAAGGGGTCAGAAACATCGCGGAAGGTCTCACTTCATGCGTCCTATATATACAGACAGACGGGGTCAGCTTAGCTCAGTTCCACAAAAAGCAGTGCATCGATGTCTTTTTATTTCTTTTATTCGAACAGCTTGCGGTGCTGTTTACTCGGGTAGTTAAAGGAAAGCGTTAAAAAAAAAAAAGAAACGTTCATCTGAAATACGTAGCATCGACTTGGAGAACTTGTTTTCCATTAGCTAACGCGTACAGCTGTCTCTCGAATCAGTTAATACATCTTAGCATATCTGAGAATTCTCTATCGCACTTGTCACTCTCAGTCCTGGGCACAAGAAACAGAATGATAAAGTGTTCCGTAGACATTGGAGCAAAGAACTTAGGCTACGCTCATAGCGGTCCTGTTACTTTGGAGATTTGTAATTAGTAACTCACTGGCTGAGACGCTGCTGTAAGTTAGGGTGCCAGAAAAAAAGAAGAAGAAAGCTACTACTATTGGAAACCGCTATAGTCAATTACTGACTTGTTCAACGCAGGAATGTATACGGGCAAGAAAATGGTAATTATGACGATCGAAACGACAGTGATATGACTGTCTCTTCCAAAATTTGCTGCTGACAGATGTGTCCACGCTCGCTGCTTTAATATTTGTGGCGCATTATAATCGTATTCTTAATCTATCCTCACTGCACGCGAGTGAAGTCACGTGACACGGGTATATGTGTGCACGCCAGGCATATCTCATCTCGCTTAGTTTGTAACTCGATCATGGTGGTGCACTTTAAATTATTTCAAACCCTTAACAGTGAATAAGGGGTAAAATAGATCTGTAACTCTCACTTTTACGCTCAGAAAGGGTGTAAAGGTATGCGTTATACACTGATTTAAACCCTTTTAATGGTGTATCTTGTTTTACGGCGTAGGCTGTGCACTGCAATACTTCAGCAGAAACATCAACTGTCCTACCAACCAGTAGGAACGTACTTACAGGCCTCACAACGTTTGCGCGGATGATTCGTCTGTTCACATCGCCCTACACACGCAAAAATAAAAAAAACGCATTATATTCAACTTGATCGTACCAGAAAATCCACCGACAGAGAAGAATTATAAAAGAAAAAAAGAATCACATGTAACAATATCTGTAAGGGATCCCCGTTTCAATTCTGCTTCACCAGGAACAAGGCGGCCAGCCGAAGACTTACCACTGTTATCGTCCCTGGTTTTCGTCTTTCTCTTCTTGAAACCACCCCCATAAAATAATTTACACAAGTGAAATAATGGAGTTCTTTTCATCACGTCGAATGTGCCCTCTTCATTCGCATGTGCTGATCGAACGTCTCAATAAACTCTGCGCACACACGGGGCGGGAACCAGCGCGTGCATGTGTGTGATGCGATGTCTCTTTATAGATCAACATACACGATTGTTAAGCCACAGCGCCCGCCTCCTTAGCCAGGGGCTAGTCATGGATCGCTTGTGACAGCTTCTGCGACTGACTCCGTGAATGACCGCCTGTATTACTTTTCCTTTCTCTTCTTATCTATTCTTCCCCCTTTCCCGCTCCCGAAGTGTGGGGTAGACCACCACGCTGGTCCTTGGTTAACCTCCCTCCCTTTCCTTCTTCGTTTATCTCTTGTTTCTTCGTGGATCCATGTAATCATTTAAAGAAAAATAAGCAATTCAGACAAAGGCGCAATAATTTTTGTTTCGCATTAAAAGCCCCAACGGGCTTCTTTTTTCGTCAGATACGATTTTCCCGGCAAATTTCGACTATTTTTGCCGCTGAACGTTGCTTTTCGTAGTTTTACCATCTCTTATTTCCCAACACTTCCGCTGTGCCTTGTCACACCTGCCTTCAGCTTAATGGCCGCGATGATTCAGGGATACAAGAGCTTATCCAGTAGGCAATGCGCAGGAAGGAGTGAGTCCGCCAGCAAACCCAGTGGAGAGTGAACGACACCTGAGCAGAAATAAGCGACTCGCGAATACCGCCAAAACGCAAACCCGCTATAATCTTCGAATCAGAATAACCAAGCCCCCCTGCCCGAATTGAACGACGTGGACCAAGCGATTGCGCTCGCCTATATACATATAAGGGGATCCGCGCTATGCGAATCACGTGACACGTGGCGAAACGCATCATCATCGGTGTGCACGCTTTGTAGTAGGGACTGCGTGCAAAACATCAGCTGCTTCTCCGACGGCGACCTCGTTTGCCCGCTGGGCGGACAACGCCGGAAGTAACTTCCGACGCCGCAGCTGCCGACGACGGCCGAGGAAGGAACGTGCGCGTCGTTGAGGAAGAGAAGTGAAGGACGCCCGTCTTGTCGGGACGCCTACGGAAACAGCCAGCGGCGTAAGTATAACTACACAAGCACAGAAGCACGCGCGGAACTCTAGCTCAACGCCTACCCCTCCCCCTGCCCCACTCTCTCAACGATAACCCACTCTCCTAGCTTCCGAAGCCGGGGGGCCGGAAGGCCATGCATTTCTTGGAGGAAGTAAGCGAGAAACGCCGGCTTATAGGGTTATGCGGTGCGTTGGGCATGCACGCGCAAGCACACACTATAATGAAAGAAAACATGTATACGTACTCGTACGTGTACAAATAGTGCACACGCACGTACACAATCACACGAAATGCGCGCGCACGCGGACACGCATATGCACAATGCATGCGCTGCGTGTGTACAAACGAAAAAGAAGCGACCGAGCGAAGGCGAGAAGGGCGGACGCACGCAAAGGCAATCGCGCTGTGCCGGGCACACGATATGTGCTACGCATGCAAACGCTGGAGCCAGCAGGATTCGTCAGCTGCCACTCTGATCTCATTTTGCGCTTTTGATACTTCGATCTGGAAGCTGATGGCCCAACGCATAACAACCAACCCGAAGGGACGCCCGCTCGATTTGGTTCAACCTGCTTCCTTTGTAGCTGCGTCTTTAAAGCGAAGCTGTGTACCTCATCCCCCGATGCACTTGTCCTGTCCGTGGGCAAAATGTGGGCCGATTTCGGAGGTAGTGCAATACTGGGCCGACTCGTGGCGGAGGTGAAGCAGGCTTCAAGCACACTATGTCCCTAATAATAATAATAATAATAAACGAAGTAAATCGAGATGCATTGTTTCAAGCCGATGGGTATACTGGAATTGTTTATGAACAGCACATGGACTGACGAGCAGGAGGCACTGCCATATGCGCAAAGCACAAAAATGTATATACAACCGTACAACCTTGACTCGCAGGAGGACATTGCCACCGACTGTGGGGATGTCTGTGCCGTACGAACGAAAGACGGAATTGTGATATCCACTGTGCATACATATCGAGGCACACGCAAGTGTGATGTCAAGAATTTCATGACAACGCACTTTACATGGGTTAGCCGTGATGACACGACCCCAGTGATCATCGTTGGTGAGTTGAATGTGGATATTTCACAACCAGACAAGAAATGGCTCTCAGTTAGTGCTAGAAGAGTTTGGTTTTAAGTGGCAAACCAGTTCAAGTCACTCAACTACTCAACAACTGTCGTGCATAGATTTAACTTTGGCCAAAGTTCTGTCTAAGGTTGTTATCGAACCAATCAGTGTATATCACAATAATCACAAATTTATCGTCACCGCCATTACCCAAATGATGAAAATAAATACATGTACCCTTATCTAACCTTGTGCGATGCGCTACAGCTTCGCTGCTCATCCACTTTCACAGAGTGGAATGGATCCTCAATTTCTTTCTTTTTTTTCCCCCAATCGTTCTTTTCCAAGGGTGCCACCGGCAATGTGTTCAATGTTGGCCAATACGCTACCTCAGCCTCTTTTGTTTCATCTCTGTCGACGTCGCAGCGTGTAATATCTGAGATCAAAGAGATGCCCGGTATTCCTTCCGCTTCAATTAATCAATCACGTGCCGTTCTTTCTTTTTTTTTGTTCAGATAGTGCGCGATCGCTTAACGTTATCTATCTCAGCTTGTATTCTTTTCCACAACTATGCTCGTTATTTCTTTCTTCAACTCTTTAAGTCGTCTCAAAAGTACGAAGCCGTCTGCTTCCGCCGTCCCGAGGCAGGGATATATTGCTCGCGGACGACACACTCGGTGCAGGCCTCTTCTGCGAAGCGTCTACTTAAAGTTCCGCGGTATTTTAAGAGAGTAGAGGTTACATTATAGGAGAGGCCACCTTGCGGAGTGCTTTTTACACTTTTTTTTCTCGAAAGGAACACTGACGTAACAGGCAAACGTGTTCAACGAATGGTAGTTAGATGAAGTGTCACGAGAGGTCGCTAGCAGCGTTCTCGCTGCCATACACGTTTCCGGTAGCCGGTACACGGAAATGACCAGTAAACGGTAATAGTAAGCGGGAAACGGTAACAAGCTTAACAAGCTGGAACTAGAGAGCTTTAGCTTGTCCTGAAACATTACCGTTTACGGGTTACCGGAGCTGTGGACGGCAGTAGCAACATCGGTTGGTTACATTAATTGTATGAGCAACGTTGTATGGCAACGTCGTCTTGCGACGCTTTTTTGCAACTACAATGAACACGAGATGTTTTTGTATTACGTTAGTGTTGTCCTAAAATTCTAAAATCCTAAAATAAGTGCATGCTAGCGATTATGTAGCTATTGACGTTTTACACCGCCATTGAAGTCGAATATGGTAGGTCAGTGAAGAATCAGCTAAAGTGTGGTCTCTGGTTGGACTCTTCGTCACGAGATGTCGCTACCAGCAATGTCTCTACCGCACACCCCTTCGGTAACCCGGTATTTCGCCGTGAATAATACGTTTACGGAAAGGCTAAAATTACCTAAATTTTGAATCGAAGTTTACGGAATATCGAGAGCTACCACGGAGTCAGGCAGGAAAAGTCGATGAGGTGGCGCCATATTGTGGCGCAACGAGCTTTAAATCTGCGGCCAACCACATTGTACTCAGCGGTTGCTCAAAGTGGCGGCAGTGCAGTAATCAGTACCTTTTTTTTTATTCGAAGATAACAATCATATATCACACGAAACATTTTAAAGGAGTTTCGGTTGGAAAACGCGTCACCAGATGACGCTAGGAGCGTCGTTACTGCCGTCCGGTAACCCGGTGTTCCGTGAAGCAGTGGTGTACACAGGAGGTGGCACACCGGGCATGGCTCCTCCTCTTCCCCCTCGCACCCCAATCGCCAATCCTATACGAAATTTTCGTGTTAGTATGAGGCCTGCCCAGCCGCCTCACAGCCCTCTTTGTTATTGTCGCTGACATTTTAACCGCCTTCTATGCCGTTGGGCATTTTCGCTGGGGTTATCGAAACGAATATCACAGTCTTCGCAAGTACCAGCGGTGTAAAAGTATAGTATAGCGCTATGGAAGAATCCACTGGAGACGTAGCCAAACATTAAGCCAAGGAAATTTTCATTGAATACTGCCAACTCCTTAAATCCTTTTCGTTCGACTCTATCACGGCATGGCAACGGTTTTATGCGGAGACAGAATAGACAAAAACCCAGAAAACAAAAGAAGTTGCGAGAGTTTCATTTCAGTGGAGCCTTTCTACAAGTTTTCGTTCCTCGTATGAAATATGACCGCGCTCGAAATCCTTCTGCCTTCAATAAAATACGCACTTCTGCTCCCAGCGTCATTTGTCGTCGGCCGCGCATTTCGCGTCCCAGAACTCGAGACGAAAAAAACCTGAGGAGATCAGACACACACTTTTCTCTGTCTGCTTGCATCGGCGGCTGAGGAGAAAACGGGCTTAGTCCTCCGTAATGCATACCGTCATACCTTAGGACACCTTCAGTTCAGGAACGATTTCCTGACATTTCCGTATACTCCAAAACTACCGAAGGGAAAATCATACTCTTGCCTCGAGCTTTCCCCAGTGCATTACATCTGCACTATCTGCCAAGAGTGCGAGTTACCCTCAGCGATTCCGAAAAGAAGACTGGCACACACACACACACACACACACACACACACAAAAAAAAAAAGACAACAGAGACAGAAAGAGTGCCTTACTTCCTGCATACCGTGACAAACTGCTTTCCACCCCCGTTGCAAGCGTACGCGCATCAGCTTCCCTGGTTCACCCGGAAGTGCACGTTGACGATACGCTTATTCGAACGTTCATTACGATAACGACACGTTTCTTCAGGTATCCATTGGTGCGCTGGGGGCAAGCAATGCCGTTGGTGCATGGGCTTGACCGACGAGGTGCCGCGAACCGACATCACGTGTGTCGAATTCGGCAACGCTCGTTCTTCGGAAACGATGGCGCACAAGGAGCGCAAGTTGCGCGGAAGCGAAGGAAACGCTGCCGACAAGCATAAGTCGCGACTACAAGGAAGCTGAGTGGAAGAGGCGAGGCTATAGAGAACGTGCGCTGAAGTTTACCACGCCGGCCGTATAGATAGCGCCATAGCACAAACGGCAGAGCCGAGCGTTGGCAAAATTTCCGATCTAAGATTTCCGAGAAAAAATGAAGTTTAGAGATGATGACGTCAGCTGCCGAGCATCAGCTCGATGTCAGAGTGACTAACTTCTACTCAAGGTAAGTAATGGATAAACCTTAAAGAGACTAGCACAGTTAAAGCGACGCTATAAACACTTAGTTAGGTGAGAATAGTAGCGCGTTCTTTCAAAACTCTATTTTAGTTAATGTAGTGGTACTAGGTTGATTATTATAAGAGAAAATGAAGGTGAAACTGCTATTACATAAATTTCTCGCAGTGACACCAGCACCGCTACGTCACTGTGACGTCGCGGTTTTGCATTTTTCCTCGCTAGGTGCCCTGTGGCTCAGCAAAACCTGTTGAAACTTGCAAAGTTCTGTTCATGGATCTTTTTTGAACACGGCGTGGTCCATCGCTACCGATAAAGGATTACCTAGGCCCAAGCCACCGTCACCTAGATAGCACATTGTTTATTCATTTTGCTTGATGACGTCATGATATCAGGCTCGAAATTTCCCTCAGCAAACTGGGCGTGACGAAAGTGATGACGTCAAAATAACCGCGGCGTACTCGGGAGCATCTCCGTTAGACTCTGTGGCAGTCGGCAAGCCTTTTGTTCTGCAGTACCACATACGCACAAAGCCACGCTAATCACGACGGTACGCTATCCCGACTATGCCCAATTTTTTTTTTTTTTTTTTGCAAAGGTGATTTTTTTCTGCCAGAAGGTGACGGTAGTCGTTTGTTAGTTGTTGTCGAGAACGTACGGTTCTGTCTTGTAGAACACGATGGTAAGCTGGACCTATCTTTTTGTAGAAGAAGAAACAGAGAAAAAGAGAGAGGAAAGGCAAGAAGGTTCACCAGAAGCAGATGACCGGTTTGCTACCCTGCACGTGCGTTGGAAAAAAGGGGCTTAGAAAAAAGGGAGAAGGAGGAGGAGAGAGACAGATAGAAAAATATGAAAAGAAGCACTAAAGGCGCTTACTGAGTCCTGTAGAACGCAAGAAGCACACCAATGCTTTAAGACTCTTCTGATGAGGTACACAGTCGTGCCTGCGTTGGAGGATTGTCTCTTGGGACAGAGGTCGGTGGCCGAACTTGCTGGGCGCGGAAGTAAGTGAACGTCTCTGCGCACAATACTGTGGAGACTGACCGCATAGAATATGGCTCGATATAGAATCAATGAAGCGCAATGCGACACAAAGGGCGGTAAGTTCTGCAGCGGCCGAAGTTGTCCAATGATTTATTTTAAAATTGATGGTGGTGGTCACCTTTCGTCAGGATGACAACAGCTGCGATGGAGCGTGTTCGGTAGGACCGAGCCGTCGGCGTGTATGTGCCTGTACTCGCGGTAACTTTCATGTACGCGGAGCTTGACAAGCTGTTCGAGACCTGATGATGACAAGTCTGCCTCCTTGTGGATACCAGGCGTATAGTCAGGTGGACGCGGGGTTGAACGAAACACCAGGGGAGGTCGCGGGATCGAATCCCGGCCACGGCGGCCGCATTTCGATGGGGGCGAAATGCGAAAACACCCGTGTACTTAGATTTAGGTGCACGTTAAAGAACCCCAGGTGGTACAAATTTTCGGAGTCCCCCACTACGGCGTGCCTCATAATCAGTAAGTGGTTTTGGCACG
Organism: Dermacentor variabilis; assembly: GCF_050947875.1. Lineage (NCBI taxonomy): Eukaryota > Metazoa > Arthropoda > Arachnida > Ixodida > Ixodidae > Dermacentor > Dermacentor variabilis. The sequence goes on from NC_134577.1 coordinate 44,590,019, forward strand.
TAAAACCCTATAATTTATAATTTATAAACACCAGGGATGCGTCTAAGGTTTCGCTGGAGGTGCGAAGCCAGGTGGCAACGACTCATCCTGAGCTGATGCAGTCCGCAAAGGAGCAATAGACTGGAATAGACAACATTAGAATCAAAGTGGAAGGCGATACGTTTCTACACCGGTGCTAGGCTGCGTAAGGAAGGCGATGCGGCCGTCTTTGAACAGTATTAGGCACGTATTTTGCACCACGCACTTTGCGCTCTCCGCGAACAGGCTTCCTGACACGATTGTTCAACTCCATACAGGTATCGAGACGTACTAGAGCAGAACATTATTATGTCAGCTATACTCAAAGTTCTGGTGTTTACATGGAACGCTTTTTCAGAGGTGTGCGGCTTTCAGGCGGCGACAGGAGTCGTTTGTATACGATAGTTTGGTGGGACACACGATGGCGCCTTATAAAGCAAGGCAGAGCGCTGGATAATTCTACAAAAAAAAACAGACAAAAGAGCAATAGGCTGTAAGGTGGTACTAAAATCAACGTACAAAGCGATACGCCTAAAAACCTGGTTCCAGGCAGCGGCAGGAAAGGTGACGCGGCTATTTTTGAACAGCCCTCACGCGTTACCCACCGTGCAATTTGCTCTCTCAACAAACAGGCTCTTTGACACGATCCTTCAGCGCCGAGTAGAGTACTTATAAAGCCAGTACCGGGGAGCGACGGTGGTATCACAGCTACGCTCAAAATTTTGAGGCGGCAATAGAGAGAACGATTCTGCAAAGACAGGTGCCTTTCAGAAGGTGACGGGAGTCGTTTGCCTGCTTTTTTTTGTTTTGTTTTTTTTTTGCCCCAGGCGCCGAAAGCGAACGACCAAATTGCGTAAAATGGCCCGACTCAGCGATGCGGAACATATCCAGCTGTCGAACAGCGAAAACAAAGAAAGCGAGAAAGAAAAGAACGAAAAAAAAAACATTTCTTTCATTTTCGGTAGGCCTCTCGCTCGCGTCGTTTGGACCACTGGGACGAGGAAAGCAATTTTCTTAAGCTTTAAAAAGGAAACATTCTACGCTCGAACATACAGGCTGTCGGTGGCAAGCATACACCGTGATCGCGACCCTAAAAGAAAAAAAAAGAAAGTCCATTGCATAGTCGTTTCCTGGTTATTTGCGAGAAAAGCGAATGTAAGTTACGATTTCTTTGCGCGTATTGGTGCCTTCTCTGGCTAGAGCGGCGGCACAGTTCTTCGTCGTGCGTTGAGCCTTTGCCAGGTTCCGGGGTTCGACTACAGATTCACATCCGTGCCGAACTGCCACACATTGTATAGACGCAGTAAGAATGCTAACCGGCACCGATGTAGAAAGCTTTGCGACACAATGATATAGGCTGCTAAATCATGCTGCCAGATAAGGTTTCATATATAAAGGGAGGGGAAGACCTCAAGATTAGTTTTGAATACCTGATGGTCAAACCCGGCACGCGCGTGTTTTCGCACAACGCTTCTAAGAGGGCGCCACCATCGTGGCCGAAAAATCGGCCGAAAAATCAAACTCCCGACCTCGTGGTCAGCAACAAAACGTGATAGCGAACGAGCCGGCAGTGGAACTGAAAGCCAGGCAAGAGTACGGCTTCTTTAAGCGCGCTTATTTGTGTAGAAAATACAGACTAAAGAAACGCGGACCGCTTAAACGAGGCACATTTTAAGGAATATATATTTGTGTTATTCGTTTAAGGAGATATTGGAACCTGTATACGGTGCTGCCCCTCTTTGGTTTCGTAGATGGTGCAGAAAACGATGCGCATGCTACAAGTCCAAGATCAGATAACGGGATGACAAGCGTGACGATGATTTCAGACGCGTGTTATCCTCGCGGGCGTATACCGAGTGGTAGTCGTAGTGCAAGATATCCAACCGGATAAGAAGTCTCTTTTACCTGTTCGCTGTGGGGCACCCAGAACATAAATTGATGCACTGAGGTAAACGGCAGTCGTGCTTACCTGCAACAGAAAAAAAAAGATAGCATTAGGCAACTGAAAATACCAGCACAGAAGTATTATTGAAATAATAAAAAAGCACGTGTCAAGCTTGATTAAAATGTTTATGCGGTGCCATTATCGTGAACAGGTGTGTAACGTTAAATTGATAACACACACACACAAACAGCCACACAGACCGAAACAAGCAAGCTAGAATAATTTTTGGACAGTTCACAAAAACCGGAATGGTTCCTGCGAAGGTACAAGCAATCGAAATCCCTCGTCATTGCCGTATTCCAACTAGAACACTGGCGAACACGCAAAAGAATGGCAACGAAACGTATTACGCACTTCAATAATTGCATTACACAGATCTTTATTTTGTAAGGGGAAATAAAAGGGACCACTTAGGCAATAGAAGGTTACAAATCTCGGACGGATGCCGTTCCGACCCACATTGCCGGGCAGCACCGTTCCATCGAATAGCATGAAACAGCAAGATTTATTTTTATAGCGACAATTTCGCTCAACTTGCTCGTATATCGCCTCCGAACCGCCGCATCGCGCTATTATTATCTTAAAGCGTATAGACGGGCGAACAGGACAGCGAAGCCTAACATACGAGTTTCTGACGACTGGTGTAAGAGCCGCGGGAACTGCTACGTTTTATTTCATCTCCGGAGCAAACTACGGCAATACGATCGCTTCCAAGCTTGGAACCAATCGCGTTTTGCAGCAAACTGCCGACCAAACTCCGATCGGTGTATGTCACCGTTGCGACCGTACACCCGGGTGAAACTGTCGCAGTGAATTCGGCGAGCTCTGGCAACGAGCAGTTAAGGTCTCTGTGCAGCACACACGTAATGAAGTATAAAGTAAGGCGTATATAGGGGGACCACTTGTGCCAAGCTGCGCCCTCCGAATATCTTACCACTTGCGTGCAGTGTGGTGAACGCTATGGGTCGCGTCGGGCAACCGGAAAACAGAACCGGAAGAATTACTGCTCCTCCACTGTATACGACTCACTCTGCATCGTTTCTCCGCGCGACGTCGACTGAACGGTCGCTTCACGGGGGGGGGTATCGCAGAATGGCATGAGCGCTCTTCAATTCTCTGGAACACGCAGCTCGGTCGCGTTACTGATTGCCTGACATGATCCCTAGCCGCTGACACACTGCATGGCGTTAATGAGATGGCATATTGAGACTACCAACAGTGTGTCGGCGCCTTTGTGGGGTCGATTCAAAGCGCAGGTGCTTTGTATATATATATTAGTGCGTAGGTATTTCTATGCCTACCTAATGAGAAAACCCCTCCGTCTATATGTCCGTCCCTCCGTCACGTAAGACGATCGCTTTCAAGATAGGTCCCGCAGCAGCGAACGAATTGCCCTTCGTGCTGCCTCTCGCTTCAACGCGAACTAAGCGGCGAGAACACATCGCAATGTTATCAGCACTCAGCGCACTTACTTTCAAGATATGGCCCGCGCCATACGCAGCCGCCGCCGGCGTACGGTTGATAACGGTTCTCATCGAGAGCAGGTAGCGGCATCGACCACGTACGAAGTCTACCAAACGCGACACTGCTCAATTACGTCACGTGCTACAGCACGCATGGGCCAGGGCTCATCTTCCACGAAGCCGCGGCATCGTCCAAACGCACCGTCGTATAACATGAGTGAACGTTGCTACTACTTGCCTCAGTTCACATTCTTTGTAACATCACTTACCAGTCAACAGGTATCGGCTAACACTTCGGTGCTGCAACCTCGCGCCTCCGTTTCGCGATTCTATCGCTGGTCTTTCTCGCGATTATACCAAACGCAGCAGCATACGGCGACGAAACAGCAAGTGATTACTAGCAAACGCTTACACGTCATTTAGATAACCCCGACAAAATATTCTGGGTGTACTTTTTTTTTTGTTCACGTTAACCGCTCCCTATGTAACCGTATGCGTGGAAATACCCTCGGTTAACCTTTCACCAACTCTATTCTTGTCCATGTCCTTCATTTCAGCAGTTCAACTCGCATTTCATTCAACTTGCATTTAGATATGAACAAATAAACCAGCTCAGGCAAGTACAATTCTATTGTGTTTCACGCATGGCATACGAACTAAACCTTTTTAGCGCGCCATCATTTTGTGGAAGAATACATTGCAATGCCAGTGTCTATTATAAACTGCACGGCACACGAAACCTGAAAGAGAAAGAGGAGGAACTAACCAGGGGCATCTGAATCGTATCCATGTCCACGTTCAACGAGACATCGGCGGCCCATACAAGACATTCGAAGCTTTGATGAACTTTACTATTGAAAACGCTCGAGCCACGGGCGTTTTACTAAGGCATTAAGCCAGCAAATATGCATCTTGAAAACTGATGTTTTCGTTTCGTTATAGAGCAGTCGGCACAGAAACAATTTTTATGACATGCCGTGCGGTGAACGCTTTGCATTCATAGAAGGCCACAATTACTGTCGACCATTCATTCTTTTTCAAGTTAGCTTCTGCGGCACAGCCACAACATCCGGACTGACGTCATATTGAACAGCAACGAATAGCTCGCACATGACGACACAGTAAATTGAGCCGGCGGCAAAAAAGGGCACGAAATTTCAGAAATAAATTTGTGCTTTAGCAGGGAAGAAGTTTGGGCGTGTTGGTGGGATACATTCAGACTGGTATACATAGCGCAAAAAATGACACAGGGACAAGCAGAACACAGGACGAGCGCTAACTTTCAACAACTGATTTATTGCAGCTGGTGAGTATATATATGGCGTCCCAGTGCTGGTGAGTCAGTGGCTTCCCAGTGAGTATATATATACTCACCAGCTGCAATAAATCAATTGTTGAAAGTTAGCGCTCGTCCTGTGTTCTGCTTGTCCCTGTGTCATTTTTTGCGCTATGTATCCCAGTCTGAATAAGTTTGTGATTTTAAAATGCCAGCCATGCGCAGAGGACTCGTTCTGGAACGCTCATTCAAGTTTGCAAACGGGTACACTCGTGCGAGTGAGCCAGTCCGAGGTGCATAATCAACGCTGCACACTACTAGGCATCGCTTCCGCCACTCATGCCTGACGCCGGGTGTACTACAGTAAAACTAGCAAGCTAATTATGCCATTTGCAGCGCGACGTTGGCGCAGACACGTGGCATTCGTATCGTTCTTCTTCTGTCCGTACAGCGACAAAATTTGCATCACCTATTGCGGCGTTACACGGTATAGTGCTACTTATTCATCAGGCAGCGTAGTGCATTCATGCGCGCTTGGTTAGTTTTGTATACTTCAGACCGCGACGCAAACTGCGGGCCCGTCAGTGTTCCTTTACGCCCATCCTTCACGTGTCGTCCCAACGGGTGCACATTAAAAACCGAGAAATAAACGAACAAAACGAAAATTGATTCAGTCGCCAGCGCGCGAATTCACTCGCGCCTCTCTCCCGAAACGAGCGACACATGCAGGTTACGTTCAAACTAGCAACGCACCGCGTGTAGGCTAATTTACACACCGCGCTTGAGTAAAGCTGGGGGAGATGCGGGCAGCTGAGTGCAATTCCAAAGAAAGAAAGAAAGAAAGAAAGAAGGAAAGAAAGAAAGAAAGATTGTTCGCGAGATGCTCGAAAAAGCATCCACCGCTGCGCACCACGCGCTCGGCTCTTTAAAAATGCGGTCGATACGCCGCAAGGAGGCGAGAAAGTAAACACCAGCGAGGAAAGGAGGCGCACACGAGTCCCGCAAGTTGAAAGGCGGCGAAAGGGCCCCCGGGGACCGCTGTAGTGTAACGAGTTCCGAGCCTAGCTGCGGCGTGGGGCGCATCCCCCGTCAGGCCAGTTTTATGCTTCGGCCGCCGCCGCCTCCGGGCCGAGCGCCACGCTCAAACATCGCGCCGGTATATTGCACTATATAGTTCGCTCAGACAATTCTTCTTTTTTTCCTTTTTCTCCCTTTTCTTTTTCACGCTCCCTTGCCACAACTTGGAATATTGTGGCGGAATACTTCTACGTGGTACGTGTGCACTTGAGTCGAGATCACGTTCTTTTTTCTTTATCTTGTTTCGTTTCCGGGGACTATTTTGCATACCGAGCGAGCGCGCGAGCCTGAGCGTGCTATCTTTGACGGCCTCGTCGCGAATGATCACAAAGAAAAGGCGAATAAGATAAAAATGAAGAAAAAAAGAACAACGAGAGAAGCTTTTTTTTATGGTAGTTTTCAGATTCAGATGGTTTTTTTTTCTTGAATTTGTTTTTCCAAGGTAGGAACAGAAGCTAAAGGCACGGCAGCAATACCTGACAGAGGCCTCTGTACCGGTCATACATTGCCAGCTGTGGCGGCTGATAAAACGCGCTTTGAACGCCGGCGCGCGCAATTTCGCGCGGCAAACCGCGGAACCTCGCGACGCCGACGGCTGCCGCCGGCCTTCAGCGCACAGTACCTTATAGAGCATAAGATTTGCTCGGGACTGGCGTCACAAGGTACGCGTATATATATATATATATATATATACACGAAGGTTGTGGTTGCAGCGATGTAAGTACCAACGAACGGGCATATTATAACCTCGGCATGCTGAATGACACAGTGCCAGTAGTGTCAGTGTCGAACCTGTGTTCTGCGTAATAACAATTAACGGCAATAAACTCTCGTATAAAACTACATGACGAAAGCGATATTCCCAGTGTTGCTGCTGCACTTGTAAGGCTATGCTCGCGAGCGCCGATAGTCACTTGGACACGCAATTGAGTCGCACCGTTCTCAGCGCGTTCGTGCGCGGAAAATAGTAGGCGCTTTATTTTATTTGCAGAAATGCTGCTCCAGTGCGGACGCCTCGGCCACATTATCATAATAGAGGCAATCCAACCGCCACCAGGAGCGTACTGGATGAGGAGCCATCGTAACTTTCAAAAGTACACACGCTATTTCTTCTTTGCAGGAGTACAAGTAAGCGCCGTTCCTCTCAACCAATGCAAAAAAGAAGTCAGTGCCCTCCCACTCCGTGAAGTAGGATTACCAGTGAAGCTGGGAATGTAGGCCCCTTAATTGCGAGCTGCACCTCCGCCGCGGGTCGACCCGGCTTTCCACCTTCTTCGGGATCGGCCCACGTATGGGGAGGGCTTAAAGCCTGCTTCACCTTCGCCGTAGGTCGGACCGATATTGCACTATCTTCGGTATCGGCCCACGTACGGGGATTGCTAAACGCCTGATCCTGGGGATCGGCCGACGTATGAAAAATTGTTGGTCTATGTTCACGGAGACGAGATCTGCCAGAACCTAGCCACAAACAGCTTCGCTGTAAAAATAAGGCATACGTAGTAGCTATACAATAACGCCCACACTAGACGCACCTTGAATACGAAAAACATTGGCTACGGGCACAGAAACAAAATACATAACGGGGAAAAAATCCTTCAATGGTATGCCGAAATTTAAATGCAGAGCTGCATTGTGAAAAAAAGAAAAAGAACGTGCTAACAAAGCAAGCTTTGCACTTGCTGCGAGCGATTCTTCTCTTCTCCGCCGTTCTTCTTGTTTTTTTTCATTCTATCTTTTCCAAGTTCACTGTATCGGCTGCCGCATTTCGCAGTACGTGACCCACTTTGAAGCGAAAGGGTTGAGATAAGGACGAGAGAACGGCAGAAAAGAAACGAAACTAAACAAAGAACAAGAAAACGAAAGGAAAGCTACGTAAACTTCGCGGCAAGCGACAAAGAAGGCACGACCCATTGCGGCTCAACTGGTATCGCTTTCGAAATCGACACAAAAGCGAGTTCGGTAGATCGAATCGCAGGTAGACGGAGCAGTGTTTTTCGGTTTTGTTTCGTTTGTTTTGTTTCTTAGTAGCTTGTCACATTTTTTTCTCTCGCGATTTTCGCCAGATAAAAGATTCTCCCCGCTTTGAGTCGGAACGCCAGGAATGATGATACGCTCCTGCCTGTATAAACGACGAGGCGTTTCTCGCTTTTGTATCTCTCTTCATCAGCATTGTTTCATTTATTTTTTTCCCTCCATCTCTGTAGCACGTTTCAGTTTGCGCTCTAAAGGTTCTCACGTGTACCAAAGACGAATGCTTCCTTCTCGATTCCTCTATATCGCTCGGCTTACTTTTCCTAAAGCAAGTCACTACTGGGGAAGAAGAAACAGAAGTTCATCATTACAAAAGAATTTTTGAGCGATGAGCACCAACGCAGATGCAGCGGAGGCAAGGTGACCTTGTCCGTCGCAGGGTGAAGCAAAGAGACGCGACGCATAGGAAAGAGATGGTTGCCGGATAACAACTATCAGGCATGAAACCACGAATGCTTCGCATATAACTCAAGTCATGAGCCTCATAAAGGTCCAAGTGAACTGCTCTTGAAGGTAAGCTCCTTCTTGTACGACTGTTCTTCGTTTGACGGGCAATGACGTGCTGTGCAGGCAAGTCTCAGGCGATCAAACAACAGGCTCTTCTCGGAAGAAACTGGGACCTTGGTCGAAGCACTTTTGATTATATGCGCAGGGCCACTACAGCGCTAACTGCGGTAATTGAAGCCCTCTGGAGTAAGCGACCCTCTTTGGCTGTATGACTGAACGTTACGCTACGCATCTCTGCTGACGCACTCCCACCTCTATTATATTTATTCCCCGTTTCCCCTTCCCCAAATGCACCAGAGCGTGTCGGGTGCGACCATGATTAACCTCCTTCTCCATAATCATATTTACCACAATCGTCACCCGCCGTGTTTGCTCAGTGGCCATGGTGTCGGGCTGCTGAGCACGAGGTCGCGCGGTCGAATCCCGGCCACGGCGGCCGCATTTCGATGGGGGCGAAATGCGAAAGCACCGGTGCGCTTTGATTTAGGTGCACGTTAAAGAACTCTGGGTGGTCCAAATTTCCGGAGCCTCCCCACTACGATCTGCCTCATAATCAGATCGTGGTTTTGGCATGTAAAGCCCCATTATTTAGTTATTTTCATTACAATCATCGTCCACTTTTTCATGTTAATCATCATCACCTTCTTCTTTTTCTACTGATGAAGTTCTTCGTTGAAACACACGAGACACTGACTAGCTCATACCCAGCGTTTCAGGCACCGGTATCGGAATGCAGATGTCCTGAATTCATATGCCTGGTAGACAAGTGGGGCACAGGCTGATCCGCTTTGTCGTCGTCGTCTTTGTGACCTGAAGGCGGGATGGCATTTCGAAGAGTGTCGCGTAGATCTCTCGAATCGATTATATTCCAGGCGACAAGCTATAGAGTAGGCGAGACTTTCGCTGGCAAGGTTAACTGCGCTTCCTTTCACTTCGTTTGTCATATAATGACCAATATGTGTTTAGCCGGTAGTTTCATGAGATTCCTTACATCTGAGAACACATATAGGACTCAGCAATACTTATCGAGAGGCTTCGTACCACTTCCTTATCGCCTACTGTATGCATTTAATACACAAAACCAACTATTCGAGATTGGTGGGTCTGTTGCGTTACACGTGTTATGTTGTCCTGCCAAAGTGTGAGCGCCTATAGCATCAACGAAGTGCGTTTATCATCATCCATTGAAGCTGCTTATCATCTGTCGCCTACGCTCCGGTTTCCACTACGCCTAACGGTTCTTAGGATCAATCTCATGAACCACTCATTCAAATCTCATCACCTGTTATCGCACAACTACGTGCTTCGTACCTCAGAGTCGTATTGATGGGCGCATATCGTAACGTACCAAGCGCGAAACAACTTCACACTAGATAAATGACGTATAATGCCATTGGCCCTGGAGCAAGGGAAGAAAAAAAAAACGAAAACGTTCTTGAGCTTCTTTGCTGTCGTAACTCATGGACGCTCAATAAGCTATTGTCGGTAGCCGTCAGGAACTCATCAAATGCTTATCTGAGTCCACCCGTGTGTCGACATTCACACGAAGCAAACGCAAAGCTACTAGAAGCACACGTAGCAGAAAAAAAAAGGAAGACTCTACTACAACTTTTCCTTTCATTCTTGACGCCGCACCCGCCACCTTCCTTCTTCTCGAAGACAACGCCTCTTCACAGAGGCGCGGTCTTATCGCGAGTCGCACACACGATCGGGGGTGGGGGTGTGGGGGTGTGTGTGTTGGGGGTCTTCTCGTCGCAAGCGGCTCGTCCCTTTGGCGAGAGAACAAAGCGATAAAACAAATGCCTAAAAAATAATAAAAGCAAGCAAGTGCAGAACAGCGGCGTCGGTCTTTGTTAGACGCCATAGCACGTCGGAAGGGGGTGAGTACATCGCGAAGAGCTTCCCATTCTTCGGAGCTCCGGACACTGTGGCGGAAATCGCGACTGCAGGTGACGCGCTAAGAAACCACCCCGTCTTTTCTCCAGCGGAGACCTTGACGCTGTCCACGCTTCATCCAAACAGGCGTTGGCTGCCTGTCTTATCTACTTGTTTCTTTTTCCGTATCCGCAAGATTCTTCCTACGCCTAGACAGCACCCAAAGCGTGTCATAACTAACCCTGTTTGAAATATGAGAACACGCTCGTATGTATATTTTTAACCACCAAAGTGCCCTTTCTACGTTCTGTCTTTTCAGTAACAGAGGTAGCGAGTCTTGGCTCACACCAGTCTCGTAGGGTCGTAGGGTGACGAAGAGTGTAGGGGCATTGCCAGCAACCGAACCCTAGTGTGTCATCTCTTGAGTTCTCGTATATAGTTCCTGTTTCCTTACATTTTTTGCCGGATTCGCGTGACTCTACACCGAGCGAGAAAAACGTGAAGAGCAACAAACGTGTTCGCGATGTTGTCCTACCTCAGAGTAGAGAATGTTCATAGTGCAGAGATCTATTTCTTTCAGTAAGACGACGCTGAATACTGTAGACAGGTCCTGTCACCACGAGGCACGTTGTCTATAATAGCCTGCGTGCTAGAGGTAGGGATTCCGTTTCGCATTCTAGAAAGCTATGCGTTATACGGGGTGATAAGTTTGAAATTTTGCGGAATTGTTAAAGATCGCCTGGTGGCAGATACATAAATCTTGTCCTCTAGCAGAGATTACTTGAGCAGGTGGGAATTACAAGCACGAGAAATCTAAACAGGTATATGACTAATTAACAAATAAACATAATTAGCTTCTTCAATAATTATTTCGCGGCAAATTTTGCAATTTACGAATTGTAGCCGGCGAGATTTTTTCAAGACGCATCCATTTGAAATGAATTTCCAGGAAGGCACCAACTTCGACATACTATTTCCTAAAGTGTGCTACGAAATACATGGGCGTTCCAGTTACTCTTGTGCTTCAATGCATAGAATAATAGCATTTTGTTAAAAAGTAAGTGGTACAACAGCGCATTTCTGCGGCATATCGCCAAACTTGCCTCATATAACCGAACTGTTCCGGAAATTCCCTCCAAGTAGATACACCTTGCAGACTTACCAGCTACAATTCGTGAATTGCAATATGTGCCGTCAAGTAATGAAGACGTTAATTAGTGAACTTTTTTAATTAGTTGAATATGTGTTCGGTTTCTCGTTTGAGTGTTTTCCCCCTCTGCGAATAATCCAGCTCAAAGACTAGAATTAGGTTATCTGCCAGAGGCATGTGTTAAATATTCCACAAAACTTAAAAAAATGAACACCCCGTACGTTCCCTATTTAACCGCAGAATGTGGCAAGGCAGATATTGATTACAGGAGCAGAGAAAGTTATTAAATTCTAAGAACACCTAGCGAGGAAATCGCAATTTTACGCGTGCAGCAAAAGCAGAAGACAGAACAGAAAACGTGTTATTCTCTTCTTTGAGAGGGTGTTGCCAGAAAGAACGCTAAAACAATATAATCACAAAAATGCCTCGTGTCGAACTGCCAGTATCCCGCTCTGTTGTTATCGCAGCAGCAGCTTTCACTGCTCACGCTCGAAATGATATACGTTGATAATGCCAATAAAATAAAGTCGCGCATAAGGAGGGGTGGGAAAAAGCTGCGGGGCTAAATGAGAACATCTCGGAAGGAGCTTTGCCAACAAAACGACATCGGAAGGACTAAATTTCGCAAAATGAATTCCTTATTTCCTGCATCTCGAATTCGCACCCAAACCAGAATACAAAGAACAATTCGCGTACCGACGCAGTTGTTTTTTTCTTTTTTTTTCCAGTCAACTTCCGTTTTTCCTATGGGATCAGCTCTTCTCGACTGGATAGACGCTCTCTCAAACGTGACGATGATTTCTCGATAGTTCCGTCTTCTTCTTTTATTCGCAGTTGTTTACGGAACTGCCAGTCGAAATACAGACGTACTCTGTTGATGCTTTTGTTGTTGTCGTGCCGAGTTTTGCCGCGTGCGCATCGATCAATATTTCGTTATACCGAACGCGTTTCTTCGCACTTGACTTACATTGTGCGATGGGTCTGATTTTGTTTTTTTATTCCAGGCGGCATGCGTGCCGATTGTAAATGCGTCCTTGGTGAACTTTCTTTTTTGGGGGGGAAGCATTCCCGGAGCCATGCGTTCGCATAATAGAGTCGCCGCCAGATGCCCATGGAAAGAGTGTGCTGCATTTTCCAGAGTAGAGTCAAACTCGATTATGACCAACTATCTTATACGCCAAAGTAGTTCAATATAACAAATGATCAACGAAGGTTGTACAAGGAAAAAAGCTGTAGCCAACGTCTCTTGCTCAGCCAATGTGGATCACTTCAAGCCTCCATCTTCCTGTGAACGTCTGCCTTCTTTCGATATATCAAGTAATTCGGTATATCCGAACCAGGGTGTAACAAATCTTTACGATGATCGTTATACACGGGTGGAACAACGCTGACGCGGCAGCATGCTTGAAGACTGGGTTACCCCCCCCCCCCCCCTGAAAAGAAAAAAAAAAAAAGGAAACGAGGCCGAGACACGCTGTCCTTCTCCTGCACTCCTACCTTTACATCATTTTTGTGTGTAAGGGTGGGAGTTAGATATATTTACACTCTTATTACGGGAATAAATTATTTTACAGCGTGGGAGTTTGCACCTGACGCTGGCATTCATCATCTTACGTGATCCCTTTCCTTGAACTCTACCCCCCTTTAGGCCGTAGAGTCATCCCGTATTAAAATAAAGATGTTTCATTCATGCTGACCTTGACTTTCGCAGCAGCGAGTACAAGTAATTCGGCAACTCGACAGGCTTTCTATCGGTTCATGCGTCGCATCGCATCTTGCCCCGTTCATTCCGAACATGCTGTCAAGCACGCTCAGCCGTATGGTCAGAAAAAAAAAACAAAAAAAAAACACACGCTTGTTCTAATCCGCCGTGGTTGCTCAGTGGCTATGGTGTTGGGCTGCTGGGCATGAGGTTGCGGGATCGAATCGCAGCCACGGCGGCCACATATCGAAGTGGGCGATGCGCGAGGAGGCCCCATAATTTTAACGCGGTTGTTCGTAAAGCATACGCGAAAAAAAAAAAGAGCGAAAGAGGGCTTTACGAGAAGTTTTTTTTTTTTTTTTGTCGCAGCCACTCGCGAGTTCTATATACCGAATATCCAGTTGGTTTTAGTCAATGTATGTTGAATTAATGTCGGTCTGAAAATTTTTCATACGTGTTTTCTGTACAGCATATTTCGCTGCGATCGTGCTCGTTATAATCGCGTGTGATTGTACAGTCCGAATCCACTGTGTTGCCCGCAAAAGCGAATTCCGGCTGAGTCCCCCCCCCCCCTTATCTTTTTTTAATTAGACTGTCCGCAGCCAATGTACACAGTCCGTTTAGCTATGTCTGTTTTTCCAGTATAGACTCGATTTCACTAAGCGGTTTAGCACCGTAAAAAAACTTACACGCGCTGGCGGGCCTCTTCCCTCCCTCACTTGTACATTTTGGAGAAGGCCTACAATATGGAAAAAAAAATTACAATACGCGCCAACGAACAGCCCCCCGCCAACAGAAATTTCAAATCTCGAAGAAGTACAGCCGACGGGACAATAGTCCGGACGATACGGCACCCTCGGTTTAAATTGTTACTTCTCGTTTTTTTGACGAGCGCTAAAGCTTTGAGTCCCAATTTTCAGCTGCGCGTTGAAGACGAGTGCAAACTCGGTTCAATATTTCTTTTGCGAGCTCGGTCTACTTATTGTCAGCGGCGGAGTCTCGCGAGACAGCGCACTTCCGCGCGAACGTCAGCGTCTCTCCCAATGCGTGCCCACATGTTTAGTGCGAAAAGAGTTGTGCCGACGTCAGCGAGTCCTCAGGTTCGAGACTCGTTTACTCGTGTACGACAGCAGGAGGAGGCTCTCGCAGCCGGCGCCGATATTGAGCCAAACAACAACTTCTTTCTTGCGACGCACGCGAGGCGTCTTCGACCGCTCTTTTCAGTATACTGCACGGCAACCGAAAGAGGCATATACGTGAGCCCTCTCCACCGATATGAAAGCGAGCACTTCGCCTCCGTTCAAAACGAAAGCAGTCCTCGTATTTGCAGACGTCCAAGTCGGGACCTATAACTCACGTGTATTTGTTATTTTGTCTTAACGCGACAGCGTTAAGGAGCTCGTGTCGCAGAAAAGCCGGTGTCGTCGGCGTCGGCAGCGTTGGCCGTGAGCGAAAAATGCCGGTAGGCAATTCATAAATAAGAACAACTTGCACGATGGGCTGGGTGGTAATCGAACCAGGGTCTCCGGAGTGTGAGACGCTACCACTCAGCCATGAGTTCGATGGTTCAAGGTGGGACAAAAGCGCCTCTAGTGTTTTCCAGAAGGAAGGAAGCTTCACGTCATTTTTTTCTCGCATTCGTAAGAGAGACTGGTTTGATATGCACGTGGCGACACCACAGTAGCAGTGTATATAATAGACGCCGGGCGGAGCGGTTGCCGACGTCGATCGCCAAGCTAAACCAGCCTGTTGCTACAACCCACCATCAGCATATGCTGTTCTGTTGAGGAATCCGATATAAAATTGATATAAAATCTGCATCATATTCATTATCCTTATACACATTTCGTGCTTTGACAAGGATTTCAACAAGATACACATAAGCCCAGCGCGCATTGATATCACAATGTGTATATGCCAAAACACTGCGCCGTACTGCATGCCGCCCAGGCAGGGAGATGAGACCGACGTTTTCTGTCCTCCTCAGCCGTACGGCTGAGCTCGGCAGTTCTTTACGGGTTCATAGCAACTGCGCAAAAACACGGGAACTTCGAAAGAACAGACGACACACGCTTTTGTAGTCTGTTCTTTCTTAGTCCTTGCCCAGCTGCCAGTAATCCTGTTACAAATTTGTACGGGGCTTCGTGCCCTACGCAGACTTTAAGTACTGTGGCGTCGGTGTGTCTATATCGGAGAGCCTTCATTACTGTAGCGGAAGCAGACGAGGCTGTGCCGAATCCCGCAGTAGAAATTGTATATTTAAAGATAGGCGGCGACCGCTGCGAGAACGTGCTGACGTAGTGAAAAATGAGCGCAGCAGAGTCGGGGGAATCAACGACGTCAGCCTATTTATTTTACCTTTCCGCTTTGTTTACGTTTGCTCTGTACACTTGCTTACAAACGCACGCGCGAATTGCTGCTAGAGCACTGGAGAAGCACGCATAACGAATTCTCTCAGAAACTTGCACTTCCCTCGATGCATAAACAGCTTGCGGTGAAGAGTGACCCGAATTCGAGAGCAGCGCTGGGTCGTTTCGAAAGAAGAGGCCGATACGAACTAACGTGAACAAAGGAATGCTACGAAAGAACAAAAGAAAATAGAGAAAGAGAAAACACTTCGGCGCATTGAGTGGCAGACGTGTAGGCAGCTTCGGGTTTGCTTTCTTTTACCGGCTTTCTTTCTTTCGTTCATTTTTTCAGTTTCCCGCTTGAAAAGTAGACCCTTTGCAAGTCTTGCATTCCCTTCACGCATACCACTATAAACCTTCGTCGTTACTTTCGAAGAAGACGTGAAAACGGCACAAACGGAACGAAGGCGCCGGGATACGTTGTGTACCCATGCTTGCCGTGCGCATACTTACACACCTACAAGCTAGACCAACTCAGTTTTGTTCAAGAGTTTGCATGCTTTTGTTGCTTTCACCCGCGGACAGTGCTTCGAACTGGCCAATACATATGTAGGAGGACCGCGAAAAGAAGTAGCTCAGAAAAAGAAGAGCTCGTTTTCAGGCACAAAGACGGGACGTGTCGTTTGCGTTTTGACCGACTGTTCAACCTGCAATAGGTTTTGTTTTTATTTGTGTTTTTTTATTTTATACTTGCCTAAACTGTTGTCTTTCGCCGAGGTCGACGGCAGAAGTAAAGAACAAATCGTCTGTACTATTTCTCCAGGAGTTTCCGCACAAGCTCCTTTGCTTTTCGCTCCATTTTACCTCCGTCGTCTGCTTTACTTCTTCACATATTTGTTTTCTTTTTTTCGTCTGTTATCGTAGCAGACGACAGAGAAGGGAAGTAAGTCATCGTCACGCTGTTCTCGTTTCGAAACCGGACGTTTTTGTATTCACTCCCCAGAGGGCGTGGTACGTGAGCACGTCGAATTTTCGTTCGCGGCCCGCTGAATATGCTGAATCAAACCGACGCGGCTCGTCAAGCGTATGAACGCGCTCGCGCCGCCGCATAAATTCGCAGTTCTGTCTCGAGCATCCTAGGCACGCGCGTTCAGTTCGTGTTAGGCTTAGCGAAACGTTGCGGGTTTCCGGCATTTGGGCGGCAAGAACGCTCGACCAGAGAGGGGCGCCCGTGCAGTTCGACGTGCGGCTTTTAGGCTTAATGATTGCACTTACGCCTGACTACATAGTGCATTTTTCCGCCGTGTCTTGTTAGTCCAGTCTACGCAGCGCAAAGCATCCTCGCGTAATTGAATTTACGCCGTCTGCAGCCACGCACAAGCGGCTTGATATGTGCTATTCATGGATGGTGTTATAAACGCAAGAGTGCTACGCGCAGAGCTTATCTATTCTGAGTATAGTGTACCGGCGTGTCGTGAATGCTTGCATCGCTGCCTCGCGCAAAGCATCCACTCTATCTTTTAGGTCGAGTGTGCACGCAGCAGAAGCAGGATCTGGCTGATACTGGGATTTCCCAAATAACGCTCGTGGTTTGGTTATCGTATAAGACGATGATGACAGTATATATTAAAGGGTGTGCTTCCCACCGCGAGGCCCCTTGTAAGGCATTGATAAGCTCACAGGCTGTAATGCATACGGACGTCTACGACCAATAGGCTTTCTACGACACAAGCTGCCGACGCAGACGACATTTTTCTCGAAGCCTATGCCTGTCGTGAAACTTTCGCGGGATGAAGTCTTTATACTGAATGCATGCAGCGCCTTCATCCCACTTAACACAAGAGTCCATCTAACAGGCATGAATTAGATTCAGTAAGATGAGATAGGGGTGTTTTCGCGTGCGGGGTATTATGTGGCAGGGCTTTAGCAAAGTATTCTCGTTCGGTTTGCAGACTGTTTGCATCATGCATATGCTGTGGGACGAATATAGAACGTCTTTCAGACGACAAAGGAGGAGGAAGATGATACATACATACATACATACATACATACATACATACATACATACATACATACATACATACATACATACATACATACATACATACATACATACATACATACATACATACATACATACATACATACATACATACATACATACATACATACATACATACATACATACATACATACATACATACATACATACATACATACATACATACATACATACATACATACATACATACATACATACATACATACATACATACATACATACATACATACATACGTGGAGCTGAAAATATCGCGTTGCGAAAATTCTGCGACGATTACGATACTCACTAATGCGAAATTTGAACGCAGCTCTATACGTGCTTTCATTTCGCGATATGTTGAGGCAAAGAATTTTAGGCAAGCATGTAGCAGAGAGTGCGATCGTCGAAAATACGATCTGCGGGCCAAGCGCGTCGGCTTTTATACATGACTCGTCGAAGGTTCCAGCGTGATCGCTGGTGCCGCGTGGCTTCCAGAAAGTACTGTACTACACAACTGGCGTCGCGCATACAATCAGATTACAAAACAATCGCAAACCCTGACAGTCGAAACGAGGGTGAACGAGACCAAACCAAGCAAGCGCGAGCGAGAGCTGACGCGAGCAGACGATAGTACGAAACTAGCGGTCTGGCTGAGACGAGTTCGTAGTACGAATCGAGCTGTAGGGCGGTACGCATCATAGAGTTTCATACGATTGTTACCAGAGGGAACTTTGGCGCTACGATCGTTCAGCCACCATGGAAATGATGGGAAGTACATGGATTTGTTTGGTCTTCGTACTTGTGGATTCATACGTTCTTATGTGTTTGTTTATTACCCTTCATCTGTCTTCACTGTCCTAAATTCCCAAAGCAATCTATACTTTTCCAAGTGCAGGATATGTTACGAACACGCACGATCGCTACTAATCGCAGCGGCTCAACCTGTTGAGGTGGCCAAATTGAAACGCGCCAACGTTTCAACACACTGGCTTGCCAGCAAGAAATTCGTAGGGGGCGTTCCATGCCGCTTGTCGATGCACGCGTCCGTAGCGCAATGCTTTCAAGACCGGGCTTATATGCTAGATGGCCTGTGTTCGAATCCTGCCGTCGGACAATTTTAATAATATTTAAATATTCGTTTATTACTGTATTGGTGAAAATGAAGAATATACAAAGTCGCAGAGCCGCCCTGAAGCCAGAGGGACGAAGTTTAGGCAAATCCATGTACTTCGCACAATTCCCACGCTGGCTGCATGAACCGGCCCGATCACAGCTCCCATAGACACTAGCGCTAGAGTTCCCTCTAGCAAGTATTTTCAATTTTCCTTTTACGAAACTATACGGCCCGCATGACACCCGTTACCCGCGCACACGTCACTGCAGGGACCGCTCTCATTGGTCTTCGCCGTTCGCGGCTCGCGCCTTTCGTATCCGGCTCCGTGTGCGCTCGGTTACGCCGCCGACGCCGATGCTCGCCGCAGGAACGGGCACCTAAGAGCTACGCTCTAGAATGCTTGTACAGTCGAACAACATCGGCATTTATCTGCGCTGGAGGAAAGAAAAGCCAAGGCGGACGACCTGAATCGGCACTAAACCTCGCGTGCTCTGGAATCGAGAACGAAAGACTTTGAGCCAAGCTAAGTAATTAACCGCCAGAAGCAGCTGTCACGTCTTGCAAACGCGTCAGGTAGCGCACCCGTAGAAAACATTAGAAGGTTAGCTCGACAGCAAATGACTACACGCTTCCCTTACTGGAAGCGCAGCTACTGGAGGCCCCTGCACAACGGCCATCAAAAGCGTGCTAGATGCCGTAGCTGCCGTATCTATCCTAAGCAAACCCTCAGACTTCCGAGCTAAAAGTTGGCTTGCGCTTCTCGATTTGGCGACAAGCCGTTGAGCCTCGGTAACCCGTTGGCGACGCACTGCCTCACGATACGACACGCTGCAGAAGCGTGAAGACCGAGGACAACATGTGGACACGTTGGCGGTCCAGGACGCAGATGAACCTCTCGAACAAAAGTTCGAACTCGGCGAATTCTCGAAGCCCCCGAAACCGTCTCACTGATTTCTGTAGTGTAGGCACATGCCATGCACACAGCGTCGCAGAAAAACAAAAAAAGCGCAGCACGCCTACACGCGGGTATTTTTCTCGCTACGCAAAGGTTTTCTGCACGACTTGTTCGCGAGAAAGAATCGAAAGAAGAAATAAATATCCGGAAAGGAAAAAGACACCCGCAGTGGACCAAAGTTGAACGGAATGCTTCTCTCTCGAGATGGACTAGGCACGGCCTCATCTGCAAGACAAAGAGAGGAGCCGCGTAGAGGAACGCGAGGAACAGAAAAAGACTGTAGAGGCCAAACCCCATTTTCGAACGAAAGAGGCCCGGTCTGAGAGTCTAAGCGTGTACGTTCGAGCAGCTCTGCAGTAAGTTCGAGAAAACTTCACGCGCGACCACGGGTCTCGAAAACGCGCGGCGTAAAGCGATTCATATGGATTTGGTGGCCGTTTGGAGTAAAGGTGACTGTATTTAATTTTTAATGTTTTTTTCTGTCTGTGGTTTGTCACGTGTTGGCGGTGGCACAATGGTTTTATTTCTTACACGGCATGTGCGAACGAAGTTCAAATGCGATATTTTAGTGGCCATCCAAGCAGTGTCTCCTATTAGTTATATGACGTCATTGAACAGTAGAAGGGTGTGGATTCGTTACATGATTTAGAAAAGTGGCTGCTTTTTCTATGTGAAGTTTTTCTCAATGGTTGGAACATGTGTTGGAAGGTGTGAGCATGAACGGAGTTCCGAGGCTGAAATGTTAGTAGATATCTAAGTAGCGTCTTCTAGATTTATATGATATGATATGTTATATGATATCGTTCAGCAGTTCATTGGCTTTGATTTAGTAGCGTGCTTGAAGAAACAGCTGACGATTTTTTTTCTTTTTTTTTCTCTTTGCGGTTGGTGCATGCGGTGGCAGGTGTGTTCAAGGGTGAAATAGTAGCGATGATCCTAGCTGTCTCTCCTGTAGGCTTATGACGTTATGGAACACAATAATGGCATTCTAAACGGTGTCCCCTGGAACCAATAAAGCTGCGCTTAGAACGCTAGGAATGATATTGGAGGACACAAACAATCTATTGCAGCAGTGATTAGTAGTCATTGCAGACATTTTTTTCTCTTTGCTAATATTTACACCCTTAACAGACGTTTAACAGCTTTTATGAGGCGATGTCGTTAGGGCTAACACTATTGGAAAGCGTTTTTTAGCATTCTGGACAATAAAAGCAATATAACACGAGCCTCCTTGTCGGAACTCCGGCTAAGGGCTGCGGCTTCACCTGTCCCCTCGCTATTTATCTATAAATAGCCGCGCACTTCATGAAGTGTCAAAATTATGTTTTTGCTGGGGCTACGAGCTCTGAGCCAGA
Organism: Dermacentor variabilis; assembly: GCF_050947875.1. Taxonomy (NCBI): domain Eukaryota; kingdom Metazoa; phylum Arthropoda; class Arachnida; order Ixodida; family Ixodidae; genus Dermacentor; species Dermacentor variabilis. The sequence goes on from NC_134577.1 coordinate 44,610,877, forward strand.
CAGCTTGAAAAAAAAAAATGTTCCCGTCACACCAACGTCCCAAGGAAACAAACAAGTTAGCGTAGTACCATGTGCTATGTAATTTATGGTAGCGGACGTATCTATACATCTGTGCTGTATAAAATCGGACCAACTGAAATCTTGTACGTCACCTGAAGTGCGCTGCGCGAAGAATGAAACCTGAAAAGGTAACCGGCATTGTCGCAACTTCTAGAAAAAGCTACAGAGGCCGTTCACAGTTTCACAATAGACGTGAGCGCGGTATACCTGAAATCGAACAAAGCGACGAAATAACAAACAAACAGGGCCAGATCATTCCAGTGCCGTTTACGGAGCGACCCGCAAACACATCGAGAGACAAACGCGAACGGCCCAGTTTCGGCCACCAGAAGTACCGTAAGACAGAAAAGAAACCGCGGTCGAATCGCAGAATGGCGGAGGCATGGGTATCAAAAAATAGCACGCGCACATACGCGATGAAGGCAGGGCCCGTAGTGGGCGTGGAGGTGTGGGTGGTAGTGAGAAGCCCCAATGGGGTGGTAGGGGGGTAGGAGACGGGTGTAGAGAAAGGACCGGGGGGTACCGCTTTCGCGCGAATGGATATATTGACAAAATGGCTCCGAAAGCGATCCTGTCCGACGGCGCTGTGCCTTCTCCCAGAAACAAAAGAAACGACAGAGACAAAAGCGAGGCGAGAAATAGAAAAAAAAAAAGAAAAGAAAAAGACGCAGAGTCTTTCTTTGGCGAACGACAAAGAAGGGTGGGAAGCTTAGCAGAGGGGAAGCGTCTTACTCCTTCGAATTTCCTCGCAGTGCTCTACCTCATCGACTGCCTGCAGTGTGGCGAAAGTTACCACGTCGCGTCAGCCAGAAATCAGCACGAGAAGGGAATCTCAATATGCCTGCCTCTGATCGCCTTCCGCGCGACGTTGATTGAAAGGAAGCTCCACGGAAAGATTTGTAGCGTCAAATGGGGGAGTCCTCCCGTTTGATTCTCTGGAAAACGCAGCCGCCTTTCACTAGTGATTACCTGACACCAGCCCCATAGGCTTAACTGCACTGCATGGAACTAGTGGAACGGAGCATCGACTAAGCCAGTCTTGGCCGGCGCTCGTTGTTCACTTCTCACCTTTGCCTGCGTTCACCGATTTTACTCTTTCATCTTCTCCCGTACTGCGAGCGTCCTGAATGCCGCGCTTTTCAAGAAACAAAGCCGGTAAATTACAGAGAAAGTGACACAAAAGACACCTTAGCGGCGACAAAAGATCCAAGACAAAGCGGACGTTTTAGTGCGAAGACCGAAGCACGTTAGAAGAAGGGAACTCGGCGCAGGTAGTATGCGTCTCGGATCAAACCAGGAAAAGCTCTAGTAGGAGATACGGTAAAATCTCGTTGTAACGAAGTTGAAGGGGGAAATCAGCACTACTTCGTCACACCGAATATTTCGTTTGACGTAGTAGTTCTGCGGAAACCCGCAAGGAGGAGAGAAGTAATTAATAAATGGGAAAATCAGACATTTACCCGATCGCAGCAAGTGCTACAAAGGAAACCCATACGGGTTCCTCGAAAGAAAAGCCTCAGAGTCGAAGAAAAATTCGTCCTGGGTCCGGGACTCGAACCCGGGACCACCGCCTTTCTGGGGCAGCTGCTCTACCATCTGAGCTAACCAGGCGGCTAGCAGATGGCAGGGCGAAGTCGAATTTATCGACAACACACGAAGCAAAGGCAAGTGTTTGACGTAGTAGTTCTGCGGAAACCAGCAGGGTTGAGAGAAGTAATAAATAAAGAGAAGTAATTAATCGAAGAGTCAAACCTTACGGTATTCGGAGCGGTGATTGCAGTCGCATATCCGCCCGCTGAATAGCATACGCAATGATGGTGGAACCTTTAATAATGATAACGTCTCCGCGTCTGCGCCATGTTCACAAATGTAAAAACTAGTCAAATTCTGCGCAGATAATGTTGTGCCGAAACGTGGGAGGGGGTTGTCGCAAAGTTGATTCACTCGACTCGTCGAAGCTTACACACGCCCACCTCACCTCACGCCCGCGTGTAGTCCGACCCATGATATGTATAGATGAGCACAATGTTCGCAAAGGTGCAACTTGCCTTTGTGTTTGCACATTCATGCAGTGCGCTGAAAAAAAATCCCGCAGCTGGCTGGTACATAGACATTTCGTTTATTCTCGTTTCACCGGATCTCAACAATGATCACCTTGTAGTAAACATTCAGGAACAAAGTACGGCGTATTATTCACGGTTTTCAAAGAAACTCCACGCCTGAATATGTTGTCGCACAAGCCCGCATTAAACATGACGGCATCACTGCTGCGCGTTCGCGAAGGGTAACGCTTTTCAGCTATTGTTTACAGGAATGGCCGTGTAACTTTGGGCGTTGGAGGGGACGTTTTCGTTCATGCATCATTTCGTGCTATTGATCTTTCGTAGGAGCTGTTCGTATTCGCCGATTGTTCGCGAGTGAAGCCACTAAGGCGAGAATCCGATAGCATCGACCGGCTCGATTTATTTTGGGCACGAATGACCTACCTACTTCCGTTGAGAGAGAGAGAGAGAGAGAGAGAGAGAGAGAGAGAGGGGGGGGGGGCGGAGGCGCTTTTCTTGTTGGGGACGTTTTCAGATACTTGGCGGTTATTGTTGGCCGAAGTGCTGGCCATTACCCCGGTTGTCGGATTCTCCCTGCCTTAACTGCTTCCCCACACCCTTTACACTTGCTACACGCAACACCATTTAGAGGCTTTCAGAAAAAACGTTCCTATAAGTTGACGTCTCATCCTTCTGACAACAGACGACGAGACGTGGTCGCAGAGAACCCCCGCTCTTTGCGATCAATTTCAGATTTCAGTGGCACTGGCACAAGCAACAAATACAATAAGCGCCTTACGGGAAAGAAGTTCTCAGAAACGATCCTAAAGAAGAAAGCAAGAGCATACGCTAGAATGAAAGACAAACAATAAAGGAGTTATCGTGTTTCCAAGAAATTTCGCGCCAGATAGAGACCACACGGCATTCCAGAAGTCCTCGCAAGCGACGATATAGCGACGTCCTCGAAGACCGCAGTTCGTATCTACGCCTCCTAACGGCATTTCTGGGGTCGCCAAAGCAATTCGTCGGTCCCCCCGATCAAGTGCGCCGGGAAAGAAACACGCCTCTCCCGCGCTGTGCCGCCCACCGCACTCGAAAGTATACATCTAAGAGAAGCGTCACACAATAACGGTTGGCCATCTACGCGGACATTAGGCAATTCCGTGCGCGTTTGATGTCATGGTCGCCTCGTCAAAGTGGCGCCGTTAGACCGCTTGATTGTCTCGCGATTTTGCGGTGACTCAGTGTCTTCTGTATAAATGAACAATAATAAAAAAGAAATTAAAAAGAAAAAAAAAGCATCGCCAGAGACGATAGACGCGTAGACGACCATTATGCGGCTGCCTTGAGCGACTGGAAATGCCATGCAGACAAAAAATAAAATATAGTTACAATGTTTCCTTTAGAAGGACGGTATTCAGCTGCGCTTTCGCGCGCAGTAATGATAACCTAATCGAGCGCTACTGGAAATATCTTCCGCGCATAAAAAAGCGTGCGTGCGTATAAATGCTTTCTGTATTGCTCGATTTTTTGAAGAAAGGAACCATACTGATACCAGATACGGTCGGGTGAAGGCTACACATGCTTGCGCGGGCTACGCGAGGGCGTGGCTTTTAAAGTGAGATCTTTGTTTTAGTGCCAAAAGCGCCCCCCACGACCGGTGGTCGAACCCGCGACGTCGTGATCGGCGGCGCAACGCCATGAACACTGCGTCGGGGAGACGGATCAAGTGTAACAATGGTTGAGCGCTGTTCGCAGGACAAAATCACCGGACAAAGTATACAATGTACCCCAGAGAGAGGGAGAGAGAGAGAGAGAGATAGAGAGAGAGAGAGATAGAGAGAGAGAACAAGTATAGGCAAGGCAGGGAGGTCAACCAGAAGAGCATCCGGTTTGCTACCCTACGCTGGGGATGGGAGAAAGGGGAATAGACAGAGGAAAAAGGGAGAGAGTAAGCACGGAGTGCGTGTGGAAGGGACACTATAAACGGCCTCTTAAGCCGGTGCCCTTCAAGTATTGCACTAGTGCACGAATCGCTTTTCGAGACAGCGACGGGTGTGGCTACGGTCCTTGCATCTTTGACTCGGTGAACGGTCTCGAGTCCAGCGGCTGTAAAGTTTCCCGCAGAGAGAAGAGTTAGACATCGTAGCGAGGGCAGGTACACAATAGGTGAATTAGGAAGGAACAGCACCAACTAAGACGACCACAAGTGGGGAGAACGACACAGGACAAGCGCCAACTTCATCTATCTTTATTCACTGAAAAATCAGCAAATATAAGGAATATTACAGACATGCGCACAATGACCATTCAATTTCATTCATTCAATGACCCTGTTCAAAAGCGAAATGTCCTATCTAGAACGGTTTGGCAGATGATGCATTATGGTCATTGTGCGCGTGTCTGTAATTTTCCTTATATTTGCTGATTTTTCAGTGAATAAAGATAGATGAAGTTGGCGCTTGTCCTGTGTCGTTCTCCCCACTTGTGATCGTCTTAGTTGGCGCTGTTCCTTCCTAATTCAAGTATGCACCATCTAGCCCAAATGAATGTTGTCCAGAACATAATAGGTGCTCGATGGCTGCATAGCATTCGAAGATGGCTGACGCTATAGGCGACATATCGCGCGATGGAAAGAATACTTATGGCCACGCGAAAGGAAAGCCACACACACACACACACACACACACACACACACACACACACACACACACACACACACACACACACACACACACACACACACACACACACACACACACACATATATATATATATATATATATGTATATACAAATATATTATATATGAAGCGAGTCGACAAGAAAGCAAGGCTCCGCGCGGGCGTCCCTCGAGGCCTCGGCTTCAAGGTCCGCACTGCTCGTGTTATTTTGTGAGCGGGTTGTAAACGACGCGATGTCGAAATCGACGACTATGTGAACCATTGTGTTTCGTCGTCGGTCGATCCGAAACAACAATAGAGAGGCGCGCACGCATGCGCGCGAAGCCGCACGTGACCTTGCACGTGAATTCGAGCCAAGCCCAGCCGGTATACGCTTATTCGACCAATGGACAGGACATGCGTTGTAACGTCACAGCGATAAAAGGTGGAACAACAAATTTTGCGGCTGATTTCAAGGACTGCAGGAGTGGGGGGGGGGGGGGGCTGCCCAATAATAATATCGTCCCGCTTATGTTCCAGCTATCAGTGGAAGCTTCTCGTAGCGTTTGCTGCTTACCTAAATGACACAGCGTTCCAGATAAAATCGCTAAATATATCAACGACGTTTCACATATTGAGTTCGTTTACTTTTAAAAGCACATATGTGGGACAATGTCCCGCATACCTAAACTACTTAAACGTGCATCCAGGTGGATATGTGCGAAATAACGCTGCGCAGAACAGTTACAGGTATGCAATAGGCTTATGTATACAATAGCGCTATTTCACTGGAACAGAGTTCCACATATTTACTGGGTGTACTTAAAAAGTCATAAGTTTTAATGTGTTGCACGTACGTTGTTTCATATCTCTTGCAATGTTGTGTGGAACGTGGTTGCATTAAGTAGAACATATTTGCAAAAGGTATTATACACTTATAGCCAGAGCTCAAGTGGAATGACATAAATATATATATAAGGATGACCGCAAAAAAGAAAGAAGAAAACCGGGTACAGCGAATTTTGTTCCATATATACCGTGCACGCGACCAGTATCTAGCGAACTTCACGCAAAGGAAATTTGATCAAACGAACTGGACATAAAATATCTCAAACTCCAATTGCCTACGCTCTGTTCCATGTAAGCAGTGCCATAAAACGTCCCTTACATTTCCATATGCATGTGGTTTGCCCCGAATAAACTTTTGTTGTCAATTTGATGTTACGTTAGTTAATGATTCTACGTTTGATGTTACGCTACCTCTCATGCCTCGAAGTACTGATTAAGCACGCGTAACTTAAAGCACAGCATATAATGGCGGTTTTGATACGTCAATGAGAATTTTCTGGTTAGGGATGCTTCTGACAGTAATTATCCAATCACCGCGCTCACTTAATCATACTTCGAAACACGTGCTTCATCACGAACAAAGTGCTCGAATTTTCTCTCGACGCGAGACTGCATTTTCAGGCACGCGCCATGATAAAAAATCCTTCAAGGCCCCCTTCGCGGCAACTTTCGAGATGACGACAAATAAAAAAAGAAAGAAAATGCGAAGAATGCTGCCGCTGTGCGCCTGCGGCAATGATCGTCGCGACCTTTAAACGCATCTACCATAGAAAGAAACATCACGCGCCGGCGTACAGCTCCCCTTCGTAACTTCAAACAACGTGCGTCAAACTTCAAAACAAAACAAACAAAGAAACGAACAAACAAAAAACACTGCAAACGCCACGCCCATTACGAACCTAAGTCGCTGCAGCAGCCGACGACCCATTGTTGTCGCTGATGGTCCAGCTGTACTCCGCGTGCGCTGGTGTGTTTGTGCGTGTGTGTATGTGGTTGCGTGTGTGTGTGCCCATGATAGCCCACCGATCATGGCGGTCGTTTCCGCGCAGCAATGCGTTCGCGCGCAGTCCCGCCACAGGCTCGTTGAGATGCGAGAGCGTTCTTATTCTTTCGTCGCCAAGACGGTAGCGCGTGGCGCGCTATCTGATAGTTCCGGCGCGCGCTCGTCGCCGTCGTCATAGCCGAGGGTCATCGGAAAATGCGGCGCGATTATGGGTCGCAAATCGTCGGTGAATTCCCCGCCCCGGCTGTGTGCGCGTGTGCGATAAATAGTTTAAGTGCGCCTGTGAATGTACGCAGGCATGTCATTGCAAATGCGTGAGTGTGTACGCACGTACGTATGCGTGCGTGCGTGCATGTATGTATGTATGTATGTATGTATGTATGTATGTATGTATGTATGTATGTATGTATGTATGTATGTATGTATGTATGTATGTATGTATGTATGTATGTATGTGTACGTACGTACGTACCTATGTATATATGCATGCATACGTACCTATCTATCTATGTATGTATGTATTTGAAGTACTCCTAAACACCTACTGGCATAGCAAACGGGAGTGGAGTACGCGCGCGGCGATACAATGTTACAGATGCTGCAGCTTTAAAGCAGGAAAGATTAGGATTCCTGGCGACAGAGGTGAGTAGGTGGCCCCGTTTTGAGGCTGTTTTCGTCTGGAACGAGCGGGAAAAAAAAGAAAGGCCGGTTCGGCCCGAGCCTTGAGTGACAATCCATTCGTGATGAGCTGCAAGGAGTTCTTGAAACAAAACCATGTTTGATTAAGAATCTAGAAAGGAGACGTCATGAAAGAAGATAAAGAGAACCGTTTTCCTTTCTGTCTATAAGACTGGTAGATCAAGATAAGTTTTCTTGGCAGATATGACAGATACTTATGAACGAATAAATGAAGGAACGTATGAGCGAACACACACACACACACACACACACACACACACACACACACACACACACACACACACACACACACACACACACACACACACACACACACACACACACACACACACACACACACACACACGGACAAGCAACAATTCACCTGGTCCTGCCAGTGCCTCAGTGCTGAAAGAGTCTGCTGGACAATGTGACAGTAAGAGTTCCTTCACTTTTTTTCGCTGCTCATTTGATGCACTTGCTGAACAAGCACCCTTTTTGAGATACCAACGGAGAGAGCGCAAGCCGGAAACTTGCGGCTTTCGCGCAAGTTTCTGCGCGAGGTTCAGTTGATGCGTACACGCGGTGACAGGTCTCTGGAGTCTGACCCGGAAGGAGACGCTATGCGGCAGAGAAACTGCCGGCCCAGATTTTCATGGCAACGTCGCCCGTAGCAATGCCATCACTTCTGTCACGACCAACCACGCCCTTTCCGTGCCGAGTGGAGGAGATTCACCTTGACAGTTATATCACCCGCGTGTTGACCGTTTTCACTGAGGTCAACGGGCGTGAGCTCAGACTAGCTCTGTCAGTCCCGTCGTGGGATTAGCCGCGTGCGCGTTTTATCGCGTTTTGCTGGACCAAATAAAAGTTTATTCACTCACTCACTCACTCACTCAGCCTGGGAAATTATCTGTGCATGCATTCGGACGGAAACTCCCAACAGTGGGTTGTGATGCGGTATACACTTTCTTTTATTTGTTGCGATACCAGGCGCGAAATTCCAGTAGCCGCTGCATTTGCCAACGAGTAGGACCAGCAGCGTCCTGTCTGCGAAGTAATATTACCGTCATCTATTGTATTGAAAGTGGAGTATTCGATAACTCTTCTCTAGAATGCTCTAAGACCTAAACTACGCGGCGACGAATGTAATGCTCGCAGAAGCCTTTTATCAATATGATAACACACTATACAGGTTGGTTACCTCATTAGAAACTGTCCTCATGCTTAGATCAGGCAGATACTGCTGAATAAACGTATGAGAGAGGAATGCGAAAGAATATACTGCCAGCCCTTGCAGAATTACTACGTGCTTAACTTCAAAATGTATTTTTTTTTGCAAATTTCGCAACAAAGTTACAGGACCTCCCTCCGCCCCCCCCCTTCCTCCATATCTTTCCAGACAGCCTCTCCCCGTCGGTCACACATGGAAGGAACTTAACCTTTTCGCACGCTCTCCGTGGAACTGTCGTTACCTATACAGCGCGTCGAAACAACGCGAACAAATGCAAAATTAGCTAAGCACGAGGTCGCGGGATCAAATCCCGGCCACGGCGGCCGCACTTCGGCGAAATGCAAGAAAAAAAAAAAAAAGAGCGCCAGTGTCCCGTGCATTGGGGGCACGTTAAACATCCCGCGGTGGTCAATATCATTCCGGAGTCCCCCTCCACGGCGTGCCTCATAAACAAATCGTGTGGTTTCGGCAACGTTAAACAATTACAATGCAAAGTTATGCGAGCCTCACGCATTCACAAATCGTGAATGATTTCTCGAGGTGGGTGGCTATAGGTGCATACACCCTCCCCCGCTTCGATCCCTTCGGCGAGGCCCGCTTTGTTTTTCCTTCGGCGCCCGCCGATGCGCACTGGCGGTCAGTGAATCGGCCCGTCGAGCCTGGTGAGCGTACAGACACGGCTACACCGCAAAGCCCGCTGTGAAAAACGCGACTCCGTTGAGAGCCGCGCACACTCGAAGTGGTGCGAAGAGTGCATAAGGGTCAAGTCCGCGAGGCGGCCTTGGCTGGGATTTCGCGCATCGTCGGCGACGAGCGCGCATGTATACGGTGTGTGTGCGTGCGGCGTATAGAATGCACCAGATATATATATATATATTCAAAGCTTGGCCTTCGGGCGACGCGAAGCACAAGCGTTCGCGTACGTAGACTTGAGAGGGTCTCTCTCGTCGGAACCGCATCGGTGCAACCGCTCGCTGCCGGTTTTGCGACGTTCCGACGCTCGCTCATTCTACGCTCGTCCGTGTGAGCACGCTCGAATTCGCAAAACGCGGGCGCACGGCTGTGCCAGGTGTTTGTTTGTCCGTTGTTCTCCATGCCGAGAATACACTTACCGCGCGAGCAGCTTACAGAGGATTAGCGGAGATTGAAGAGGAGAGGGGATATGCGTTTCCGCCATTGTAGTTGGGACCAACTGCTCGCTGCTACACACACCGAGTAGGTTTAACGACGCGGTAGTTTGGCCCGTTACGGGCGGAAGAAGGGGTCAAGGCGTTTGAGGAGGGAGGGAGGGGGGGGGGGTGAGGGACGAGATGCGACGAACGGAACGGCACGGTCGTGGTAGTGGTGGCTGTGAGGCTTTCTTTGTTCGCAGCGTGCTCGGTCGGGAACGCGCGGCGCATTTTTTTTTTTTTTTGTTCTTCGCCGCTATGAAGGACGACGCCGAAGGCTTTATTACTATTATTTTGTTTGTCAACGCGAGTTTCTTGTTCCGGATAGTGAGCGCAACCAGTTTAATCTGGGGCGGGTGGTATCACACACCACCGGCTGATGCTTCAATCTCTCGATCTTCCATTTCTCTCTTTCCTTCTTTTTTTTTTTTTCTGGATGAACAAGCGTGGATGCGTGTGCTTTGCGTGAGTCGCGCAACTTTCGCTTCGAGACGTTCTCGGTCCGTGGAGGCTAAAGAAGCGTGCGCGTTGCACGCGACAGAGTAGTCTCTTTCCTTTTTTTTTCTTTTTTTTTCGATATGTAAATTGTACAACACGACTTCTTACATAACGCGTTCTTTTTCTCTTCTGTGAGTGCGCCTGTATGTGTATGTGTGAGCGAATGGGGGCAGACTGCGCGATCACATCTATATTACATTGCGTCTCGTGCCGGCAAATTTCATAATCTAATGAGACCGCCTAGAACTCTGCCATCTTCAACTGCTTGTCTTTCTTCCTTGGCACCCACTGTTCTACTCTAATAGACTACCAGTTATCTAATTTAAGCATCGGATAGTCTGTCAAACTTCTTCCGCCGCACCACTTTGCTGTCTATTCTACAACGCAATCTTCCTGTCTTTTAAGGTTATGCTGATTACTTTTCGTTCCGTAGGTCGTTGCCAGGCACTGAGGTTCTTTTCAAAAGTCGCTGTTAACCTCCAACTTTCTAGCCGTATGTTAGTATTCGGTGGAATGCAGTGATTCTGTAGCCGCCGTCCGACTTAGCGCGAACAACCAAGACACATGGTCTGTGGCTTATATATAATAAACGCAAGCTGTCAAGATACCACGGACGGAAGATATATTAGGCTATAGAAGTTTCGAGGCACCCAAACTAGAAATGTGCAGCACAAACGGCAGTAACCAAAAACGGTGTTTTAGACGCCTTTGCGCTAAGTATGGCGGTGGATGTACAATTTTCAAGGGTGACGAGAAGCTGCCGTCATGACTTGGCAGTGCCTGTTATACGCTCCCTAACCCAACCGGGAAAAAAATATTTGCACTCTTAACGGTGACGGTTTGCCCAAGCAGCAAGCACGCTTACGGTTATGACTTCTCTGTCTCTCACGGCTGAGAAAAAGACATGATCATAATAAAGGAAAAAAGGAAAACGTTATTGCACACTGTACTTAACAGTGGGCGTAAACTACACAAGGGATGAAATAAACCGTGGTTGAAAAAACTTCCGTAGGTGCAAAACTTTTTGCCGTGTTCCTTATTGGATCGGAAATTTTCTTCTCGAGACCCCCATTATAGGACAAACACGGTCAGGCGCGGATACAACGAACACCGTCATTGTACAAAATGTGTTCGCTATATTAGAAGTTCGTTATATTTGAACTTGCCCTAAACACTGAACTGTTGGTGCAAAGCCGGACAAGTCGCAGAAGAGACGTTTTATTTCCCCAAACATAACGCGGACTACATTTAATGACAGGTATTGGTGATTGGGCTCAGTTTAAGTAATTACCGCTCGACAATGGAAATATACAGAATATATCCAGAATACTTGAGCGAGCTATGAAGCTAAGGGCAGGCGATCTCAAGACTACTGGAGCCAATGCACGGAACATCGTCTATTTCCCGGCTCGTCGAGACGCTGCCACGATATGGTTCATTCTGTTCGTTGTAACGGGATACAGCAAGGCACCGGTCCGTTACAAGCGGAGGAATTTCTCTCGCACACCTCGCGAAACATCTTTGCTGTTGAGAAACGGTACGCAGTAGGCCGAAAGGGCGTCGTTCGAAGTGGGCTCGTTATACGTGGGTTCAACTGCATCAGCAGCAGGGACAATCCCGATCCCCGCCGGTGGCAAGCGAACGTCAAGCGCAGGCCACTCCCAACTTCCGGAATGCGTCGCAAACACTCGCGGGCGCCAACGAGCACGCCAAGAAAAAAGAAACCCTGACGGCGCAACAAAAGCGCGCAACGAGAACAACCCGACGACGTCTCGCCACGCTCTTCAGGCGTCAAGCGATGCGGAAGAGCCCGACCTGACAGCGGCCCTCGCAACCGCGGGACCACTGAACACAGCCGCCGGTAGCACGCAGGGAGCGGCCAACACGTTCGCGCCCGCCTTGGGCGCAGCGCTGATTGCCCGCCAACGGAATCGGCCCTGTCGATCCAAGAGGCCGGCTCGACGATGCAGAAATAACGCGCTTCCCCGGTAATGACAAGTCGCGACCTTACATAAGAACGCGTGATGCAACCGATATAGAGGCCGACTGTCCGCGAATCGACAAAGTTTTGTGTCGGTAGAAGCCGCGTATGCCGTGCTATTCTTCCTTGTGTTATCAATGATACATACATTGCTTTAAACCCGCCGTGGTGGCTAACTGGTAGCGACGTTGCGCTGCTGAGCGCGAGGTCACGAGGTTGGGTTCCCGGTCTCGGGGGCCGTATTTCGATGGGGGCGGTATGCAGAATCATTCGCGTACAACGCATTGGCTGCTCGTTCATGAGACCCAGCTGGTAAAAGTTCGAATCCGCGACCCTTGCGCTGTTCTACAGAAGAACGCCGTTGCCAGTGAACCACCGCGCAGTGTTTAACAATTCATTCTCGCTGAATATACAGCCTCGGAAGATATATGGCCCCTCGCAGCTGAGCGAAAGGCCGCAGGCTCGATGAGGTCACGGCGGCCGCATCTCGACGAGGGTGGTATGTAGAGAGAGAGAGAGAGGGAGAGGGAGAGAGAAGAAATATCGTGTGCTGTGCGTTGGGTGCAACTTAAATAACTCTAGGTAGTCAAAAATTACTCCCGATTTCCCCCGCTGCAGCGTAACTCATTATCGGCATCACCGCTTTCACACGTAACGCCCCAGAATTTAACTTAAGATATCGTTTCCGACGCCGCCATCCAAGTCTCAGCCTCACGTCAGATGAGTCACAGAAAGACACGTTCGCCATGCTGGAACTCATTACTTTCATATACGTCATGCTTTGGGCCACGCAAAAGGAAACGTTGCGCCGTTCTCAAGATAAAGAAAAGAAGGACCGTTTTCCGGCGCAAAGCGAACGCGGAACTAGGCCCCCGCGGAACGAGCGAGGAAACCCAGTGGACCGTGAAGACATCGGGTTCCGCGTCGCTACACAGAACGCGAGAATGAATCCTTTTCCTTCTTACTTTTCTAAAGGTTCAGCATATACCTTCCTCTGAACTTTATCATTTTCAATGCCTTTCTTTTTCTTTTCTTTCTTTGTTGCGGCGAGCAATATCTAGCTCTTATTTACTGCGAACTAGCTGGCCAGCCGTGCAGCGAATGACACGGACCTACAGCGCCTGGCAATTCCGGCTGCCATGGGTTCCGGTGCGCACGCGAAGCCTGACACGAAATGGGCGACGCGTGTGATGCGATGCTCTTTTCTTTCTCTTTGGTGCTTGAAATGCGATTTTGTGCGCTCGTAACAGCGCAATTGAAAAGCTGCTCTTGCTGTCTGTAACAGAGATAAAAAAAATCACTGCCCAAGCACTCCGTACAGATGGTTAACCAGCGAAGGTGAAACGTGCGGCCCCGGCCTTGGGTTAATCACTGGCCCCGGTGTTGGATAATCACTGGGTTAATCCCGACGGCTCATTAAACGACGGCTTGGTAGGCTGCCGGATACTCGGCAGGTAGTTGCTGCTCGCGCAGGGCTGCACGATCCTGTTCTTGTGTCCGGTCTGCAGCATCGGGACGGCGTAGACGAGCTCGTTCTCGGTTCTGCTCGCGGCGTTGCTGATCACAAGCTGCCTGAGTACGTATGACGCGTGACCTACCCGTTTCGGAGCCGGAGAGAAACTGCTGCGCGCGCGCTCGGCTGCGACGGAGAACAAGGGCGCCACTACTGACGCAGCTAATCCAACACCACCTAGATAGCACGAGGCCTTAACCGGCGTGCTTACTCAGTGGATATATGGTGTTGGACTGCTGAGCGGGATCGAATCCCGGCCACGGCGGCCGCATTCCGAAGGGGGCGATAACACCCGTGTACTTAGATTTAGGTGCACGTTGAAGAACCCCAGGTGGTCGAAATTTCCAGAGTCCTCCACTACGGCGCGCCTCATAATCAGAAAGTAGTTTTGGCACGTAAAATCCCGTAATTTTTTTCAGCACAAGGCCTTTTCACTCCGATCCATGACGTTATGTTACGTGGCCCGACTGCCACAGGATATAATCGAAATGCTACCAATTAGGCAACAGTGATATTGACGTCACCACTTTCATTACGCCAGCCTTAACAAAGGAAATTTCGGGCCAAGTAGCGTGATGTCATGGATCGAAGTAAACAGGCCTTGTGCTTATCTAGGTGGTGTTGGCTAATCACGCGCCTCTCTTTGTCTTTACTTTTTTCGCGCACGCCCGTGGGGTTGCGCCGGAGGAGTTTTCGGCGTACAGGCGACCGACAGACGAACGGACGCTCGGTAGCAAAGCTTCAAAGTAAAAAATGTGGAACTGAACGTGTACGAAGCGAGGCACAGAAACGACGGGGACTTGTGTTTCTGAGCCTCGCTCTAACCAACGTTACATTGCGCAGTTTTATTTTGAAGCTGATGGGCGACTTGGCCACCAAATAGATACCGCTGGACCCTTACGATAGCCGACAAAATCATACAGGTTACCAAAGCTTGCACATGTTAGTTATGATTCTCGTTGCTACGCGCTTGAGACCTGAGGAGAAATGGGCAAGTCGGGCTCGAGATACGAAAAGTTTCTTAGCCTTCTCTCTCACTTGTTATGTTTCCTTTTGCTCAGAAGTCCGCAACTCCACTTTAGAAACGGAGCCGCGTTTGAAATGTTACCACCGCTACGAATGGGTCTGACAGCCAGATACATATCCAGGAGATACGGCTCATTGTTCGTTTCAGGAAGTAGTAAAAAAAGGTAGTTTTTAGAGAGCGCTTTGTATACCTCGAACCACACCGGTTCGCCGCTTTGTTAGAAATTCGAGCGAAAAATAGGTATAGGAACCGTGCTGCACAATATTCGGTTTCACGCATTGTTGGATTCTGACGTTGACGGGCGCGTTCGCTATTACATTCTCGTCGAACGTTTATTGTCGACCAAGCAGCCCCAGATATTGGCGACTCTCTCTCTCTCTCTCTCTCTCTCTCTCTCTCTCTCTCTCTCTATATATATATATATATATATATATATATATATATATATATATATATATATATATATATATATATATATATATATATATATATATATATATATTATTGCTATTCCCAACTGCCAACCTGCGATGATTCCGTGCGCTTGCTATTACGGGCTCTGCTGCTTAGACTCAAGGCCGTCGATTCGGGGCCGCACTACAGATACGACAGCTTGCATTGAGGAACAACGTGACGTCAAAGGGCCTGCACATTGCCTCTCTTGCTCTTACTGACTCATTTTTTTTTGTTTCCCTGCAGGAATGACTGTATGTGCGGGAATAGGACTGAGAAAGAAGAAATATATATTAAAGAAGTTTGACAAAAATCACCGGAAACTATGGGAACATTGAATGGAGGAACGAAACGCTGATAGAATACCGCAGATAATAGCAAATAACGAGGATAGTATGTGCAATACTTAGCTGTAGATGAGCGCTATAGGGAGTTAATGAAGAGCGAAATGACAGAGAGATAGCAAAGAGAGGAAAGGCAGGGAGGTCAACCAGACGAGCGTCTGGTTTGCTAACCTACTCTGGGGGAGGGGAAAAGGGTCATAGAAAGAGGAAAGCGGGAGAGAGTGAACACTGTGTGTGGACGCAGCGAAGCGCCTTGAAACCAGTCAAGTCAAAGCAAATGCTCTGTCGATACGTTAGGCTGCCGTCATTTTGCTGTCTGAAGCTAATCTCGGTGCTTCATAACTGGCGACGCACGTTGTAGTCACCAGTTAGGAGTACGTTGCAGTGCGTGGCAGTATATTTTCAAGCTAAACCCCAGCCGTTCTGACCTCAATGCGAATATCGTGATGCGGATGAGCCACGATGCTTACTCAAGAGTTGCATCCCCAGCACTTGCATTTCCCTTCGCGCTGACGGAGTGTGCATGTTATTTAAAAGCATTCGAAAAGTGTTCATCGGAGACCGGAGCATCATAACCACTTGCCGGTCTCCTTCGAAGTTTACGAGCAAGATGCTCGCTTACATCGGAGCTTCATAGGAAGAGACATTTACCATTTCCAGCCTTACCACGCATGCGCTGACAGAGGGACAGAAAATGCGAATAAAAGTAAGAAGAAAACATGGTCGACACTAAAGATTTCCGCATTCCGCTCCTATCCACATGTGGTGGCCACTATAGAGTTTCACACAATTACTAGAGGGTACTGTGGCACTAGTGTCCGCGGGAGCGACAAGCAGAGCAGTTCAGCTACCATGGAAGTGACAGGTAGCACACGTGGATCTACCTAGCCCTCGACTTTCTGGCTTTTAAATGGCCTCGTGTCTTTGAAAAGTGATTATATTTAAGACAGTACTGCGTTTTAAAAAGTCAGGTACAAACATTATTACAATTGTCCGACCCCAGGATTCGAACACAGGATCTCTGTATCACAGAGACCTGATATCGAAGTCATTACCCTACGGACGCATGGAGAAATGGCACAACTGCAATCAGAAGCGATTATGCGTGCTTGCAAAATCTTATTACTTTCCGCATTAAAAGAAGGAGTATAAATTGCTTTTTCGTTTATACCAATTTAGGCCCCGACAAAGCGTAATAAACGAAGCCACAAGAACGTCCGAAGCCTCCAAGCACAAAGATCAGACAAATCCATGTACTACCCATCATTCCCAAGGTGGCTGAAACGACCGCAGCGCCAAAGTTCCTTCTAGTGATTATGTGTAGGCGACTCTAAGGTTGCCGCGACCAGCTAGCCAGGCATCGATGTCGTGATTTATCGTCCAACAACACACGGTCTACAAATTTAGACTACTTGCGCTTAACGTGCGCCAAAATTTGAGAACACAAACTTTTTTTTTTTTTTGGCCTACCGTCTTATTGAAATACGTATACGTGCTCCGGCTGACTCGGTGACTACGAGGTTCTGCTACTCCGCGCGAGGTCACCGGTTCGATTGCCGGCCACGGCAGCACCGCATTGCAAGAACAAAAAGAAAAGAAAAGAAACACTAGTGCGCTGTGCCTTTGGGCGCACGTTAAAGAAGCCCAAGTGGTCGAAATTGATCCGCTGCCTCCACAACTGCGGCGCTCTCATAGCCAACTGTGTAGTTTCGGGACGTCAAGTCCCACGCTTAAGTCGTTTTTTTTTTATGTTCCCGCCACGGCCGGGAATAGATTCCCCGAGCTTTCGCACTACATTGGGACTCCACGTAGCCATCCAGTCTCCCCACAGCCATTCGTGCGCGACAGGGCGACAAAACGGGAGCTTTTTCGCTTTGTTGCCCAAACAACTACGCGATCACCACCTCCGTTTTCTTTATTATTGTCATATATTTTTTGTTTCTTTCGCGAATCTTTCGCCTGTTTCAATGGGATGCGGCGCCCAAGCGGCGGCACAATCGCGCCACGCAGTGAACCCGGTACACGCTAAGAAAAGGCGGAACTGCTACTCCGCCGAAGCCCCCACTGGACCGCGACGCGGCCACCGCAGTCAAGAAGGCGCCCACGGGGTCGCTAGGAAAGGCCGCCCGATCGACCCCCCATCTACACTCCCCCCTGGTTTTCTGCCGCCAAGCAAGGGACACGTGGGGAGGAATACACGCAAGTTCGTGGCCGTGGAAGCCCTTGGCGAGACCGCAGCGACGACGCAGTCAACGGGAGGGCAAAACAGCGTGAGCGCGCGGTTACCCGGTCACCACGGTTGCCCGGCCTCGGCGGCAGGGGAAGCCGACCCTCAGCGCTACTTCCGCGCGAAGAATCCCTCCGGAAATTGACGGCAGAGATTCGCTTCTTCAGTCTTTGTTGCCGGAAATTAGTTTTGGTATACACGCGACGAGAAGAAAAGAACATGCCCATTAACGACAAAAAAAAAATATATTGCACTGTGCGAGGTTGTGTCACGATGACACACGCACCCCAATTGTAGCAGCACAGATTGCTGTAGTGTTACGTGACGTTCTTTCATTGGAATAAGGAATGTTAGTTCTCTTTGATGTTTCGCTTACTTCTCTTTTTTTGCCTGGGTTGTCACGACGCATAACCTGGGAATTAAATTACGTGTAAGCATATGGAGGCCCGTTTTGTGCGGATACTGCAACATCGACTTATGAATTCTATTGCCCGTGCGCCATCGTGCACAGTCTTAACATGGTTGAGTGCTGAAAGGGCAACGAAATTTCACTTTTCTTAAATTTGTTACGAGCATATAGTATATAAGCCGCAGGGCTGGTAATTGTACAGCCTTTCGTTAGCAGCCTATAAAGAGCACCTGAGCAGACGACGCGCGCACCTGGTGGTTGTCGCTATCACCGGAGTCTATGACGCACGTCCCAGCACGTCATCTCCGGGATTTCTCAGCGAGCCGCGTGTAGCCGGTGATCATGCCTCGCAGGCCATGCCGATTGCCGGCCACGGCAGGCTCGCAGGCCGAGGGGCCGCTCGTTCTAAGTCATGCGTCATTTCCGGCAAACGGTAATGGCGGTTTTTTCGTTTCTTCAGTTTCGGTATAAAAGAAAAGCTGCTATTTTTGCGAGTTTTTTCGTTATGATCCCGCTCGTATTTCAAACGTGGAAGTTTTGCCCGGAAAGTCCTCCATATCGATGCCACCTAAAATTAGGGTGGCATCGCAGTGAAAAACTTTGTCGCAGTCGACCTTTACTTTCACACTCCTAAATGCGCTTTCGCAAAAAGTCTCTCAGGGCACGCCCAAAGTAGTTGACGGGCATTTGCTGCAGGCAGATGAGCGGGACACTTCGGACATTGAATAATATCTTCATATGAGTGATCCCAGCTACGAGCGATGGCTGGTTTTTACTTGCTGAAACAAGGCACACTAGAATCATTAACTAAAAGGGAGCGGGTCAGCTAATTGTAAGGAGGAGGAGGAAAGAAAGAGAGAAAGCAGGGATGTTCGGCTAAGTGCAAGGAATGAATGCTTATATGCCTCGGGAAAGCTCTGTCCTCGAACAAATACGTGTATATATATTTCAGTTTCGTTTGTCCGTATCCTGGTAGCTATAAATACATCCTCTGGGCTAGTTTTTTTCTCTCCCTGCACCCAGATATTGCAGGTGGTGAGCATCCGCTGCCTATTCGGGGACATGGAACTTGGAACAAGTTGTTCGCAGGGTCCTCTATGGTGCTGGACTCCAGGTCGATCCTTGCGATGAAAGGTACTTTAAACCTCGAGAGACTCTCTTGCGGGAGCGACCGAGCGAGCTCACAAGTCTAACATGTGGAGGGACAAGAACAATGCTCCCGTGACGACAGGAAACGACACCATCATGACAAGTCGGCCTGTTTGTGATGTGAGCTCTTTTCTCACCACGATATGTCGTCGTTTTATATGTCTTCCACACAGGAACATCGTGGAACGTTGGCGGCGGCGTTCGTAAAACAAGAGGAAAGGGTGTATATACCCTAGCCCAGGTGCAGCAGTGTAGCAGAAACGGTTGGCACGGAGCATATCCTTTGGAATTGTGCTGCCACAAAAGACATCCGACGAACGCACCTTCCTTTGAGAACAGATATCACCTACTGACCCGAATGGCTTCCGGACGTGTGTTCATTGTTCCCATATAACTTCACTTCTCTCCTATATTATTATACTCTGGCCTGGATTGTCTCGTAGGAGATTTGAGACCAACCTATGCCCGGAGGCCAGTATTTGAATTCTAAATAAAGAACCTTTTGCCGTCACATTCTCTCTCTCGTTTTGAAAGGGCGAATAATTGTATGCGCGCCTGGTTAGCCATCACCACTTGCTACATCAACTAGACTCTTGCGTGACTAGACATCTCGGAGGCGCACGTGACACACGAGAGCCTTCACGCTCAATCACACGCCGTCACACTATACCACGCCGTCACAAGTGAAAACGAAATGCACAAACAAGTCACGCCGTCGTCTCTCGGACGTGTCATCGTCGTCAGCGTAGCGAGCCCGTCAACCTAACAACGTCGCCGTCAACGCGGCCACCTTGAAGCGTTCGACGTCTTGAACTCCGACCGGTGTGTCGGCGAAGCCACTCCCTGCGATCTCGGAGCTGCTCGAGGGGCGTGGCCCGACTTCACCGCAGCCGTCGCCTTTTGTGGGAAAAACCAGATCAGCGCCCGACGACCGGAATTCCTACGCGAGCGAGGAGCGGCTCACTCGCATTTCGTTGCTCCCGTCCGTCACGCAGATGACGGGACCGATAATTGTTTCCTCCAACGGCCGCAGACCCGCGCCGAAGGGAAGGCTGGCAGGCTATTACCTCGACGTCGCGATCTCTGACCTTCCTTATCTTCGGCCAAGAGTGATCTTAATCTGCCCCAGAGACCTTGCGAGATCTCGCTTGACAGGGACGCTTACACCAGTGGTAGTAAAAGCAAGGTACCCCCTCTCAGTTGAGGGGAAAAAAGAAAGAAACGACCGAAATATGGGCCATCTGGTGATGTATAATAAGATCGATTTCTGATCGCTGTCAACTTAATTCGTAGGTCCGTCAACCTCTCAGAAAAAAAAGGAGAGCAAAAAAAAAAAAATGTACATACGCGCGCGGGTCTGTTGTTTCTGCGTATAAATAACGGTCGGTGCTTGCCAAGCTGGCTCGGTAATATAGCTATCCACGCACGTATTTCCCCGCTTCCATTCTTGCAAACGGGTTTCTTCAACTTCTGCAATCGTTTCTGCGTAAGGTAGTTACATTTTTATCTTCAGCTTTGCTTCTCTGAGCACGGGCCAAACCTCTTTGTTCAATGCTTATCAGTTCAACGGGAAATAGGGCACCTCTACTGAAAGTAAGAAACATTTTGTTTCCATTTGGCGCATTGGATGGCCCACTTTGCTATAATAATAATAATAATAATAATAATAATAATAATAATAATAATAATAATAATAATAATAATAATAATAATAATAATAATAATAATAATAATAATAATTGTTTCACTGCATTTCAGCGCAGTTAGTCGCGCAGCTTCTAAGCTGACGCACACTTACAGACACGCGTTTCAGAAGCCAGTGCAGAGGTTTTGGCCGCGCACGTGAACTCAGTACAACATTCCAGCCACACAATGCCTGTTCGGTAGGTGTGGAGCTTTCCCAGCGCTCAAAACATCGTGTTGCTTTTCCGAAAAAAAGAAAGAAAGAAAAAGAACGGGCAACGTACGACACCGCGCCGTGGGATGGCTGTGGACGCGAGATTGATGACCGTACGCCCTGTACAATTCGCTCCAGAGATAACCACACGTTAGGTAATATCTTTCTCCGTTCCTGCGTGCTGTTACGCGACCTCATCATCCAGAACTGGGTTTGGGGAGCGCGTTGTCGCACTCGTCGCCGACGTCACTCGCAATTCCCACAGTCACGCTATACTATACGGTCTCGCACGAAATTGGCAAAAAGCGAGACGAGCCTGGGACTCTCGCCAGCATCGCCGAGCCGCGCTGTTCCCAAGTGTAGGCCACAGAGATTTCTACAAAAAAATTACTATAGGTGAAATTTGGCGCTGCTGTCTGCGGGAGCTGCGAGAATGGCGGCTCAGTAATCGCGGGCATGACGGCTAGGGGATGAGTTTTTCCCTGAATGTCGTACTTACGGCTTCAAGTGACTTTTGTGACTTTTCAAATTGATCATGTTGGAACAAAACATTTCTCGATGATTGCGACGATTCGCAACGATTATGCATATCCGCAGATTCTCATCGCCTTCGTGCGCCTACAAAAGCGCGATTGCTTCGAAATTTGAGCCGATTAAAGGCAGATAAAGCGTAGTAAATAAAGCCTCGAGAACGTCTCTATAGCCGCAAGCACGAAGGTCAGACAAATCCACGAACTGGCTTAAGGATCTGGCTTAAATACTGGCTGGCTAAGGATTAACGCGATAGTAGCCTCTAGTAATTTAAGTAATTTAATTTCAGTGCCTGTGTTACAGAAGCCTTTGCTGATCTGCAAAGAGAGAGAGAGAAAGCAAAAAATTGCTTCGCTGATCCGCGAAGCAATACGAAACAACAAGCTGTTGAACGTAAAGCAGGTCGTTACGAACCAACAACAGGGATTTGTCAGGAGATCGCTAGGGAAGCTCACGAGGAAGTAAACAAGAAATCAATAACAAGGTCGCGTAGACAACGAAATGAAAAGACGAGAGCGACATGTTCCATGACTATGATTAAGGGGCAGTAAAACGCAGAAACCTGCAATAACCAAACAATACGACTCAACAATAACTAAGCACTAATTCAACTAAGGCACGTCCAAAACAAAAGTGCCTGATGCCTTCGTTAAGAGAAGCGCAAGGTGCCACTAGCACCTACTTCGTCGCCCATAGCGCGATCGTAGACGCACTGATTGAAAGCCAAGTGTATGCAGATGCGTGGAGCGTGAGAGACGAACGGCAAAAAAGTTAACCCGTGTTTCTCACCTTTTGTTTATTCAAACGAACTGAATGGAGGCTGAGAACAACCACGCATCACCGAACAAACAAAGACAGAAAAAGAAAGTGCGAAAGAAAAATGCGCAACGAGTTCACAGCCAACGTTTCAAGTCGCAGCCACAATGCTCGCGGTTGGCAGCTATGGAGTCAGAGAGGCGCGATCTCCCGTTCACGACCTCCAGGCTTCGCTCAACGACGCGTTTTTTTTCTTTTTTTTTCTTTGTGTCTGTGTCACCGGCGCAAAGCCCGTCAACACCCCGTCAGTCGATACATCTTGTTTCTGTCTGCAGGCATTTTTTTTTACGTTTATTTTTCCGAGAGCGACGGAATCTCGACTTCTGAACTGCAACCGCGCGGGAGTCATCAATCATGTCACCCACCGCTCGACGCTCTGCGCCGTCGGAAATATTTCTCGCGGGCGAGGCGCGGCACACCGCCTCACTCGCCCGCGTCAGCTCCCTCGTCTTCGGATGCAAACTGCTCGAAAAGTCATACGGCCACTTCTATGACGGAGATTGCACGTTGTCTGGCGCGTTTTCGTTGTCCCGAGAAAACCCCGGCCTGCTCAGCTCGCTGTAGGCCGTGGTATGTTGCGGCGGTCAGGAATGCGATTTACTTTTCGGCGAATGGAGCGGATTTTCGAGGCCTAGCGAATCGTTCCTGCCGTTCTAGCGAGAGTTGCAGGCGTGCCCTATGGCTTTGCATGGGCACGTGTGTCCCTCGTATACAGCCCCTCCTTCCTGTTGTGCCCCTGATTGCTTCACCAGAGAAACAGAAAGTACAGTCTGCAACAATGTGAGAGAGAACGCTTAATCTCTGTTTAAGCAGCGGTTTCTTGAGATCGTAAAAGTCAGGATTTCACCCACTGAACTGGCGGAATGAAAGGGGGGGGGGGGGTGAAGGCGGGCTGGATAAGTGTTTGTAAAAGCAATGCCTCTTCGCAGGCGAAACTGTGAAGTTTCTTTATGTCGAATAAGATCGGGTAGAAGTTGTAGCTACATATACGAGTACATTGCGTCTGGCGCTGGTAAGCGCATTATTGTGAATTCCAATTCCTAATGTGCTGGCATGAGAAACAATCATACGGTGAAGTTTTGCAGCTCTTCCCCTTCAATATTTCAAAAAAAGATATTCTTTCTTGTTTCTATTGGCTTTCTATTGCCTTCAGTGGAATGGCCACTGAGACGCAATTGAATAACGTGCATTATCTTTGTAAGGGTTACGCGGCGCGTATAACTTATTTCCCGTATTTCCCTCCGTTCGCGCTTCCCAGTCGGTATTTCAGGAACGAATGAGGCTAGCCTCACACATACATTCGTTCTGTCTTAGCAACGGATTGTATCAGAGTTGTCGTGGCTTCCTTTTGAATGCAAGCAAGTGGTGACTGACAGGCCGTTAGAAACGCGATTGGTTTCTCCCGCATCGAGAGATCCGCACGCCGCAGCCCAATCTCCGAGCACGACGCGTGACTTACGCGCGATGTGCGACCTGGACGATTTCAGCGTTTCCGTGTCCTCTGGCGCGGTGCGATCGCTTGCTAGTGGGGAACTCTAACATAACGGCGTACGCGTACGTATACTCACATACGCCGACTTCCTGCGTCAAACAGAAATCTAGGTCGGCGTCATCCAGACAGACTGCATGGGCAGACTCGCTCGCGCCCAAACGAGCAGAAGGACCGCAATCAATTTTCGTACGGCGCCGGCTAGCAGACGATGGAATCAAGCGTGACAGGAACTTGAGAAACATTGTGACAAGTCTACGGGCGTGCCCGCTCTGCTGTTCGTGGTTTTGTTTGTTTGTTTGTTTGTTTGTTTCGCGTGTCCGTAGCACACGGCAGGTGGCGAGGAACGCGACCGCGTTCGCGAACGCGGCTGCCGTATATCTCACCTGACCAACCGGATGCGAGCAGAATCTGCAGGGAGCGGCGCGCGGCTTTAAACGAGGTGGGTGTTTCCCTGGAATTTGCCCATCACCCCTCCCCCCCTTCCCCCGCCACATGCACAGTACGTACCGATTCCTCACGGGAATGAGCGTTTGTGAGAGAAAACACGCGTACGTACGTGGAACGGCTCAAGCAAATTCCACAGTGACCCTTCGTTGTATAGTGACAGATTGCTAGACTGGCACCACTCTAAGATGAAAACTTCAGAAGGTGCACTGGGAAGCCTATTACGGGAACGTCCGACTAAACCTAGTTAATAACTAAACTACCTCGGCATAAAACTGTGACCTATGTTGACAGACAGACAGACAGACAGACAGACAGACAGACAGACAGACAGACAGACAGACAGACAGACAGACAGACAGACAGACAGACAGACAGACAGACAGACAGACAGACAGACAGACAGACAGACAGACAGACAGACAGACAGATTTAGGCGCACACATTTGCGTTTTCTTGCGCTTATAATTTATTTATTAATATGAACTGAAACGAGATGTTCACACCATTATTGCCACTGGATACTGTTTCTTTTTTTTGCGTTGTTACTTATATGACATACAAAAGGCTTCAGACAACTTGACACCCCCCCCCCCCAACTATTGCAAAAAAAAAAATAAACATATCTCTGTCGCAAGTAAACTTTTGCGC